>NC_056735.1:128344635-128397135 GCF_019279795.1 Protopterus annectens
CTGTCAAATGCCAGGATACATAGTAAAAAACATACAAGAAGAAGCTGTGTTGTTTTTATTTTATAGACAGCTGGTAAGACACTCATCTATGCTATGATACAGTTCAGTTGACCATATCATTATAATCACTACATAAATATTTCAGATGATAGTAAAACAAACAGTTTATAGCTTTCCCAAAGTCATAGAGCTCAACACAGCTGTTTCCACTTTGCTAAAGTTCTTTTTCAATTGCAATCTACCTTATTGATCCTAGTTTTTATTGTGGATTTTTTTTCAGATCTAGGTATCCTTCTCTATTTTTCTCTTAAAATTTCTTAAGAGTTGCACTTTTCATATTGATTAGTCTGGCTTTCTACTCTGCATAAATATTGCAACATATTCGATTGCTTTTTCTTTCCCACATTCACATTTCTTTTTTATAACTTAGCAACCCCTATTTTTTGATCTTCACTTTTCCTCACTTCTTTGATCATTTCCTTGTCCAGCCACCCCCAAGTTTTCCTTCATCTACATAATATATTGTACTCTGATATGTTGCATTAAGTAGCTTTCAACAGCGTTTATTATGCAAGTATTTTTCTTTCCTCTTATTTCTTTCTTACTCTTTTTAGAAATACTCTGTATGGAAATTCTCTTGTTTTTGTGTAATAGTAATAATACATAATCCCTTTCTTACCCTCAGCAGTCTATTGTTTATATTCCTCTTGCTTTGTGTGTCAGTTTTTTTTGTTTTATAAAAGACTATGGGCCAGATTCAGGAAGGCTTACACGGAGTTCAAGAGTAGTGTAAGCCTCCGTGTAAGCCTCCCGATTCAGGTACAGCCCAAACCTCCGTGTAAGAGACAGCTAACACGTCTCTTACACGGACTGGGCGTGGAAATGCTCAATACCTCATTTGCAGCTCCAAGATATGCAAATGAGGTATTTGAGCGATCCACGAAGCAGAAACCAGTCCGTGTAACGGACGTGTTAGCTGCAGAAATGTACTCAGCTGACAACTGAGTACATTTCTGCAAAATCAAAAGCAGACTATGTCAGCTCCAAATAAAGGGTGCATATGTGTCATTAAGCATGCCAATGGCCAAATATGTGGCCATTGGCATGAAAAAGTGTTGCAAAAATAAGTTATTTAACTTTTTTTTTTCACGGGATTATTGTGTTTAACTGCAGCACACCAGCATAAGCGGGTGCGCTACCTAAAACTGAAAACCGAAGCTTATAAGCCCACAATTGTGGGATTTATGTATTACATGGAATGTCAATGGAGGGACTTGCAGACTAAAAACAATATGGCCTCCGTTTAGTGGTTGTCAAGGGAAGCTCCGTGTAAGATATGTAACTAAGCATTACTAGGCAATCCTATGTAAATGAGGGTTACAATACTGAATCACACTGCCACATAGGTAATGAGCACTTTCTGAGTAGTGTAAGAGTTAGAGAAGGGGGAGGAACAGAGTAAGAGGTAGGTGACATCACGGAGGAGAAGGATAGAAAGAAATGTCCCAGATTGGAGGGCAATGTAAGGTAACAGATGACAGACAGACATCAGGGGAGGTGTGTCCCAACAGAACACTAGGAAAGTCAAGAAATTGAGGGTATCGCTATCCCTACACTCCAAGTTTCTTGATATACGTGCATCTTGGCGTGTCTAGCGTGTAAAACAGGTTCAACATGTGGGGCGTGTTGCAAACTGTTTACAACGGTTTGCGGGTGTGCGTGTGTAAGGCAGT
The DNA here is from genome assembly GCF_019279795.1 of Protopterus annectens. Classification (NCBI taxonomy): domain Eukaryota; kingdom Metazoa; phylum Chordata; order Ceratodontiformes; family Protopteridae; genus Protopterus; species Protopterus annectens. The sequence continues at coordinate 128,346,369 of NC_056735.1, forward strand.
GTCTTGGCGTTTTAGCATGAATCAGCCTAGCTAACACCGTGTAAGGATGTGTGTGGCGTGTAACACTGTGTAGGGATGTGCTTGGCGTTTAAGTTTAAGTGACTGTGGCGTGTTTAAGCTGGTGTGCACATTGCTCCCCTCAGGAAACAGAGAGGAAACAGGAAACAACCAAAATACAGGAAACTGCCAGGGAATACTGCTGGAGTTAATTGGTGGAAACAATTACAAGCAGGCAATTACACAGGCAGACTAGAAGCCCAGCCCAGCACTTAAAACACAACAAAGAGCAGTGAAGGCTGTTTCTCACAAGAGATACTGCCAGAAGCTAAGCTATCAGAATTGAAAACTGAAATAAAGCTGAACTCAGAGCAGAAATGCTAGGGGCTGCCATGGCTATTATAATCAGGCATAGGCGAATTGCTGAGGGTGGTGACAATGCAGATGCTGACAGACAACCCAGAGTGAGGAGAAGGAGAAGAGTATACAGGCCCAGGGTCACCTACCATGGGTTACATGAGCTGGAGATAGTTCGGCGCTATAGAGTGGACAGAGTGCTCCTGCAGCAGATTGCTGTGCTGTGCAGGCCACACCTCACACACAGAACCAACAGAGGGAACCCATCCCAGTGGAAACCAAGGTATGTGTTGGCCTAAGAATACTAGCAACAGGTACCTTCCAGAGACCAACTGGTGATATGATGGGGATATCACAGGCATCAGCCTCCAGGGTACTGCACCAGTTCCTGGATGCCATGTCACCACATGTCAGTGATCATATATATGTCCCTAATGACCGTGAAGTTGTGGCCAGCAATATCGTCTCTTCCAGCAAATAGCGGGATACCCTGAGGTGCTGGGTGCAATAGACTGCACGCACATCGCATCAAAGCACCAGCCGGTGGCGGGTAGAGTCTACATTAACCGCAAGGGATACCCCTCCATCAACTGCCAGGTCGTGTGTGATGCCCAGGGCATAATAATGAATGTGTGTGCTGGCTGCCCTGGGAGCTACCACGATTCCCACATCTGGCATCTGGCGCAGCTGTACCAATCATTTGCCAATGGGGACTTCCCACACGGACACCTAGTGGGGATGCAGGTTATGCACTTGAGCCGTGGCTGATGACACCCATCAGAAATGCACACACACCTGAACAGGAGCGCCATAATGAGGCACACGCACAAACACGTAATATCATAGGCGTGTGTTTGGGCTGCTCAAGTCACGGTTCGGTGTCTGGACACATCTGGTGGAGCTTTGCAGTACACACCAACTACATGTACCCAAATGATCATGATATGTGCTATGCTACATAATATGATCCTGCGGAAACAACTGCAGCAGGACCAGCACAGGGCTGGGCCAAACATCCCCACCATTGCCAAGGCCACCACAGGCAGGGGTGACTCGGAGGAGGAACAACCTGACCTTGTCCCAGTAGGCAGAAGGAGGCGTGCCCAGTATGCCCTGGCCTTGGCAAAGAGGCAACGTATAGCACATACGCTTGGTCAGTAGGAACACTGGGACTGATACCGCTCTGACTCACTCATACAGTAACAGGGATGCCTAACATGACACAACCTGCTTCCAAATGTACAGGGAGTGTAGTATGTGTATCCGACAGAGGTGGCCCTGCAGCACCACCTGAGGCATGAATGCCATGTGTTAAGTAATGTAATATCATGTACAATATGCACACCTGAGGACCCCAACTAACATCCATATCCACGCATATGACCCTGTGGAAACAGCTGCACGTCATACAGTGATGTACATGTGCAAAAACATGGAACAAGATACAAAATGAGGGTGTCTAGCAATAAATAGCATGGATAACCACACACCCATGTTTGTACCACAACAAGAAGCAACATGGAATAGCCATGGTCAAAAACAATGGCTAAAACCGACTACTACTATATAGCCTGCTGCAGACCACTGTCCTAATAGCAGGAACTGCCCCAGGCCTATGTCCATAGGTTCATACTAGGCTATCTGCCCTAGGGCATTAATAAGCCTAGGCCAGAGTTTTGTGGCGTCTGCCACCTGCAAGTTGATGGATATGCCCATTATTTTGCTGTGCCTCTGTCAAGCAGTGATACTGAGGTTATCCCTGGGGTATACCTGCAATCTCCCATCCATTGGTCAAGATCTCACTTGAACAAAGCCAGTGAGGTGCTCAGCCCCACATGTACCAGGATGTTGTTCCACAGCATATGGACTCTCTGGGTGATGAATCTGTCCCTCCAGCACATCCTATTAATATCTGTGTTGAGGTTTAGGTCTCCTGCCCTTGTAGTTCTGATGGATGTAGAGGTCTTGAGGTGAAGCATGTTCATAAAGTCTGGGTTGGACATAGCCTTGTATGTCAGGCACAGATCACCTCTGAGCAGTCAGTAAGTGACTGAATACAGCTGGAATTCCTTCAGTCGGGCAGCATAAGAAATATGTTTGAGACCCTTTCACCTCCTGTCGAGGAATTTGTGGGCCCATCCATCTGAATGGGGCAGTGTATGCAATCATTGGTGTGATGAGTACAGGGGGACGATGCCCTCCCTTGATCTAGATGTGAATCACTGCATGATGGGGTGGCCAATGTAGAAGGCCTTCCAAACTACCCTGGCAATGTGAGTGTCAAGCAAAAGGTCACTGTCAACCTGGGTGCCCAGGTCCCTGATAACCTACGTTGTGCTTAGAGGATTGCCACCTAGATGGGAAGTAGTGGTAACCTTGTTCTTCCTGAAGGGTATGGCTATGCATTGTTTAGTGTTTAATGTAAGGCCATGGCCGTGGCACCAGTTATCTGTGTCTATGAGACCCTTCTGAAGGATGTCTGTGTCAGATGGGTTTCCAGCTATGCTTCCCAGTTTGCAGTCATCTTCAAACTTTGTCAGCCATAATCCTCCTGTGTTTGCTCGTACTTCTGAAAAGTAGATACTGAACAAATGTGGGCCCAGGACTGAGCCCTGTGGGACACCACTTGTGACAGCTCTGGAGTGTGAACTGGCACCAGCAACTTTGACCCTGTGTGTTCCGTCCTTAGCCAATTTGCAACCCATGCTGTGATGTATGGGTTCACAATTAAGCTGGTGATGTTTTCAATGATACCTGAGTGGGGTATTGTGTGAAAGCCTTTGCCAGGTCAAGGTAGGCTGTGTGGACTGCCTTGCCCACGTCAATGGCCTGGGTGAGTGTTTTGAAAAAGTCAACCAAGTTTAAAAGGCATGATCTGCCCTTGACAAAGCCAAACTGGATTGGATCCAATGTCTGCAAGTCCCCTATGTCTTCATTTAGAATTCCCATTATGATCCTCTCCATAGCTTAGCAGAACAGGCTTGTCAAGCTGATGGGATGGTAGTTTCTGGGGTTGGTGGAGGCACCTCCTTTGTGAAGTGGGTCCACCATTGCTGTATGCCACTCCTTGGGAACATATCCTGAGGTGAGGCTAAGATTAAACAGCTGCCCTAACTGCGGGTGTAATTACTCATTGAGTTCATGGAGCACACAACTGGGGACACCATCTGGTCCCATGGATAAAGTGTTTTCTGCCTTGGATTGAGCAGTTCCCACCCCAGCAGTGGAGATGTTTGGGGGCTACAATCCTCTGGTGTACATACCCCCAGTTGGGGGAGGGAGAAATCTGCACTGAACCTGTCAGTCAGTATGTTGCCAATGTCTGTAGGTGCAGTGATATCAACATTATTCTGAACTAAGTCTGAGCATATCTGGGAGTTTCCTCCCAGGTTTCAAACTATAGGTAAAAAGGCCTCATGATTGTCCCTGGAGTCCTGAGTGGGTTTACTCTCAAAACATGCCTCGGATGATTGTATGGGGAACCCAGTGTTTTACTCACAATGAGCAGGGTGCCTTCCCCCTACGGATTACGCTCTATCTTGTAGTAGCTCCTTCCTTGTGTTGTACAGCTTGTTTATGGCTAGGGTCCACCAGACTGGATGCTTGCCTGTGGTACAAAGAGTCATTATTATTTGGGATTGCCTGAACCATGCAGTCCTGGAGGTGCTGGTAGAAGGCATTTCTAAGTGATACAGTGGCTTGGGTAATGGTGTCTGCTGGCCTGGGGGCCTTGAAAGAGACCACACCAGTCCTCAGAAATGTGAAGTCGGCATTTGAGAAGGTCTTCACCGTTTCATTTCCCATCTGGGGTGTGGGTGGGATGTGGACTCCCACTGAGAATAGTCCATGATCTGATCTCACCAATGATGGGTATATGTCTGGTGTTGAACAGTGTGACCCCATGTTCGTGATGATGTGTTCTAGTATGTTGCCTCCACTTGAGGGGATTGGGACCAGTTGTTCCATGGCATTTCAGTGTATGAACTCTTGGAACCTTTGTGTTAGAGTGTTGTGGCATGATTAGTGATCCCAGTCTATATGTGGATAGTTGGAATCACCCAGTAGGATGGTGTTTTGAGATACATTTATCCCCTTCAGTGTTTGCAGGATAGCTGTGTGAGGTACCTGAGTTTGGGCGGGTGGCATGTAACATGCTACAAACTGCAGAGCAGTCTTGCCTACGGTCACTGGCACCTGGATGGTCTCTGATGCATCGTGTGTTGCCACCAACCATGAGGTGAGGGTGTCCTTGATGAATATGGACACCCACCATCCTTCTTGGTGTTGTCGGGATGCTGGTGCCAGAATGCATGATATGAGGTAACACCCGATAGTGCGGGGTGCTGTCAGAAGCTGTGAACCAGGTTTCAGGCACAGCACAGACATCAATGTGCTACATACTGAGAAGGGCATAGAGTGTGTGCAGCTTGAGGTTGAGACCTTGGGCATTGAGCAGCATTACCCTTAGTGTCTTTCCTTTACTGTGTTCTAGGGTGGTAGGTGTAGAATCTGAGTCTTGCATAAAAAAGGCACAATGGGGGTGGCAAGAGCATCATCTGAAATCCGGAAGCCCAGGGGTGACAGGTGCAAGCCGTCCCTTGCAAATCACCGTGGCCTGTCCAGCATGTCATCCCAGGCAGACAGACATTGGACACCCTTAGAATGACACCATAGTCTAAGCAAAATACTACAGCTGATCATCTTGTCTCTGTTTATGTGGCATCATACTTGGTGAAGGTAGGATACTGCCGAAGGTCAGGGTCATACCTGCCTGGCCTACATAATCAGAGGGATCCTCTATGTCTCTTTCCATGTAGTCAGGGAGGTACATCTCAGGTCGTTCACACCAGCATGGATTATGACTGGGTCAGACCTGTACTTGCAGTTTAGTGACCTGAGTGCTTGCATTATGTGGTGGATTCCAGTGCCCGATAGGCAGCTTACTGTGACCTCCTCTGTACCTGATCTGGTGAGTGGGACATCAGTGTGTCTGACTATGGAGTCACCTATGACAAGTGTGTCCGGCATTGTGTTTGGCCTTAAGGGCTGTGACTGTTTGGCACACCAACTCTGTGGTCAATGTGTTGCATGTGCTGTGCCCTGTGGAGGCAGTTGTGTGAGTGTCTGCTGTGGTGGCCACCGCCATTCTGGTAGACTTCTGATCAGAGCCTCCGAGTGTCTCTGTGTGTCTATGTGTATGATCTTAAGTTGTGACAGTGCCATGTGAGACTGGATTAAAGATGTGTGTGTGGTTACCTTCACCCTCTCTCTGGTCTTGCTAGTCCTATGTTGAGAGAGCTCAGCCTCCACTTTGGCTATATAGTTGCATCTCTCACATGTATGTGTGTTTTATGGCAGAAGGAGAGGGTTGTCAGTGTACATGAGGCAACTGTAACAGTGCCTCAATATTCCCAGGTTCACCAGCTGAGCAGGAGAGGACACTAGCAACTGATCCCTAGACATGCTAGAAGGAATAGACAAAACAATGTTGGAATACAGGGAGATATCAAGCCCCCAAGCCACATCATACTGTTTGATTGACAATAGCTACACATACACGGTGTTTCATAGTGTCATAGTGTACTACTAGGCTATCTGCCCTAGTGCATGTATAAGCCTAGCCATAGTGATGTGGCTATTGCCACCTTATAGTGGTAATAAGTGTACAGAATAGATTCTGAATATTGTGCCTCTGACTTAGTAGTGACACATTATGACCCCTTACGTAATTGAATAACATGACTGTGTCTCTGTCTAGTCTGTGCCTCTGTCTCATATGCAGTTGTCCAGATGTCTCCTGAAGAGAGTCAGTGAGGGACTCTGTCAAACATGAACTGGGATACTCTGCTAGAGTGTGAGATGCCTCTGAGTTATGACTCTGTCCCTCCAGCATGTCCTATACATGTATGTGCTGAGGTTCAAATACTCAGCTCTCATGGCTCTGGTGGATTTGGATTGCTTGCAGTGGAGTATGTCCACCAAATCCTGATTGGACATGGTCTTGTATGTCAGGCATAGGTCACCTGTAAGTATGCGGTATGACACTGAACAAAGCTGGACTTCCTCTATTCTGGAAGCATATGACATGTGTTGAAGAACCCTGATCTTCATGGTAGGTACTTTTCGGGTGCAAAGGTGCAAAGGCAGGATCTGCCCTGTACAAAGCTGAACTAGGTGGGAACAAGGGTCCGTGGGTCAGTAATGTGTCTGTGTAAGAGCTCCATGACTCCTCCCATATCTTTGCAGACAAGGCTGGTTAAGCCTGTGTGGTGGTAGTTGCCATGGTCTGTGGAGGCATCCCCTTGTGGAGTGGGACCACTGTTGCCGTATGCCAGTGTTCAGGTACATATCCTGTAGCAAGACTAAGGTTAAATAGCAGTTGTATATATGGGTCCAGCCCTTCTGGAGTTCACATAGCATGCAACTGGAGATACCAACAGGTCCCATGGATGCTGTGTACTTGTCTTTGCTGAGTGTGGCTCTCACATGGACATCCAAGATGACAGTGAGGTTACATACAGCAGTGATAATTATCTTGTTTTGGGGGTGAGGGAGGGTAAATCGCACTGAAGCTGTCCGCGGAATGTTGCCAATATCTGTCAGGTCACTGGAATATATGTTGTTGTGTACCAACTCTGAGCATATCCGAGGGTTCACAACCAGGTGTCTGACATAACTGAAGAAAGCAGTGTGGTTACCTTCATTGTCTTTGGTGATTTATGTCCCCAAGTTGACCTTGCATGTCTTTATGAGATAATGTAGCTTTCTACTAGTGCTGATCACAGCTGTCTTCCCTTTTGGAGATGTAGCTCTGTCTTGCATTAGTAACCCTCATCTGTCATACAGTTTGTTTATGGCTGGGGTCCACCAGACAGGACACTTTCCCTTTGTGGAGAGGGTCCTGTTTTCAGTTAATGATTGTATGGTCCATGCTGTCTGACATCTAGCTAAGGGAGGTCATTCTGGTTCTGCAGTTATCTTTCATCAGCATTAGAAATGACCACAACAGCCCCTGTGGGGTGTACCTCATGCACACACATCCAGCACCTGTAAAGTCCACAACAGTACCTCACCAGGAGTATGACAGAGCTGGAACACATGTAATGTGTAGTCTGATTAAACAGAGTGCAGCTCCACACACTGCCATGCTGTCCACCCAGATGCAAGCTGTGCCTGATGTAGAAAGCCATGTCCAAGCTGGAATCAATGCACATGCTGCACCTTGTACAATCTGAATGGCAGGGAGCTATGCACATGAGGGACCTGAACCCCAGCACTGACATATATAGGACAGGCTGTACTGCATTATCAAAACACAGAAGCCACCCCACACATGAGTAAACTACCAGTACAGGTTGTCCATAGAGACACTGGTTGAGTCCCTCAACAGGAATCCTAATGAGTGGATGGGAGATGGGAGGTTTACCCTGGGTATCAATGTTATGTCACAGGTAGACAGAGGCACAGTATACTAAACAAGACATATGACATGTCGAACTACGCTTACAATGTGTTGATGGACAAACACATTCTCCGACTAGCATTAGGTCAAGATACCTCTTGAACACAGCCAGCAAGGTGCTCTGCCTCAAATGGACCAGGATTGTATTCCACAGCATAGGGAGTCGCCGAGTGATAACTCCATCCCTCCAACATGTCCAACATACATCCCTGCTAAGGTGTAAGTCACCTGCACTAGTGGTTCAGGTGGATCTTCTGAGTCTGAGGTGGAGCATGCCCATTAATCTCTGTTTGGACATGGCCTCGCATGTCAGGCACATGTCACCTCTAAGCAGGCGGTATGTGAGTGAATAGAGTGTGAGTGTCGTCAATCTGGCAGCATAAGACAGCTGATGGGGTTCCTTGATCCTTTAGGTGGGGACAGTCAGGGTGTCTCCAATTGCTGCAGATGTTGTGTGAGATACAGCCAGAATAGGGCATTCGACTCGATCACCGGTCTGATAAGTGAAGAGTACAGGGGAACAATGACCCACTAGATCTGGATGTGAATCCCAGCCTGATCAGGTGGGCAATGTAGAAGGTCTTCCTAGCCACTTTAGCAATGTGAGTCTCAGAAGAATGGCGACTGTTAACCTGGGTCCCCAGGTCCATGATAACCTCCTCTGTGCTTAGAGGATTGCCACCTATATGGTAGCTTGGGGTCACCTTGCTTTTCCTGAAGGGTATGTCTACACATGTTGTGCACTCTGACTTCAGGCCATGGCCCTGGCACCAGCTATCAGTTACTGTGAGTCCCTTCTGAAGGATATCTGTGTGTGATGCACTGTCCACTATGGTGCCCAGTGTGCAGTCATCTGCTAACATTGTCATCCAAAGTCCTCCCATGTTGGCCTGTACTTCTGGGAAGTACATGACAAACAATGGGGCCAAGGACTGAGCCCTGTGTGACACCACCTGTGACCAGCCTGGAGTCTAACATAGTGCCAGCAACTCTAACCCTGTGGGTCCCGTCCTTAAGCCAGTTTGCAACCCATCTTGTGACATATGGGTTTACATTTCAGTTGTTAGGGTTTTCCACAATACCTGAGTGGGGTATTGTGTTGAAAGTGTTGCAAGGCCAAGGTAGGCTGTATGGACTGCCTTTCCCCAACAATGGCCTAAGTGACCAATTTGAAGATGTCAACCCAGTACAAAAGGCATGATCTGCCCCTGACCAAGCCAAAATGGGATGGGTACAATGTCTGCATGTCCCTATATCTTTGTTTATGAGCTCAATTATGATCCTCTCCATAGATTTGCAGACTACACTTGTTAAGCTTATGGGGCAGCAATTAACAGGGTCTGTAGAGGCACTGCCTTTGTGCAGATGTGCACAACTGGACCCTAACCAGGCTGTTGTGCACACTATGGAAATGTAAAGCAGTGATAGGACTAAAGGCCAGGATACTGACCACCACAGTGAAAGTACTGAAACACTACACTAGACAGTGCTACAGTGTTAGGTCAGTATGTGTGGATGTTGACATTTGTGTGCAAAGTATCCCATGCAAAACCTGCAGGCACAGTATACTCCCTGTTTTGTCCACACAAAAGCATTAGGACAGTAACTACACAACATGGCACAGAACACACAACCATAAACTTCAGGTATTTGTTGAAGGTCACACTCATCCACAAATGTGATGGGCTGCAGAGTTCAACATATGTAAAGCCCACACTGGGCATGCTCACACACTTAGATAAATGAGACATCTTTCACACAACATGCCACGGGAAGGCTGAACTGGGCATGCTCACACACTTGGTCCAAATGTTACCCCTAGCAAATGTGAAAACACACCAGAGGATGCTCATCCCCTTTCTAGACACTCATCATGTAAGCACCCTATAACTATATTGGAGAAAAGGATTCTCTCAGTAATCCAAATAGCGCCGTGCTAATCGTCCGTCTCTAGTGTCATAATGTAGTTAGGTAGGGGTTTGAATCGAGCAGGTGGCAAGTGTGTGTGAAGGGGGGTAAGTGTGTATGAAAGAAACATCCCTTTTGGCAACTGGGAAAACACACCACAGGATGATCATTCCACTTTCTAAACTCTGATGATGTCAGCACCCTATAAGTATATTGGGGAAAAGGAAATTCCCCAGTAATGCGAATAGCGCTGTGCTAATCGTCCGTCTCTAGTGTCATAACATAGTTAGGTAGGGGTTTGAATCCAGCAGGTGGCAAGTGTGTGTGAAGGGGGTAAGTGTGTGTAAGTGTGTATGAAAGAAACATCCCTTTTGGCAACTGGGAAAACACACCACAGGATGATCATTCCACTTTCTAAACTCTGATGATGTCAGCACCCTGTATGTATATCAGGGAAAGGAAATTCCCCAGTAATGCGAATAGCGCTGTGCTAATGCGTCTGTCTGTAGTGTCTTGATATAGTTAGGTAGGGGTTTGAATCCAGCAAGTGGCAAGTGTGTGTGAAGGGTACCGTGTGTATGAAAGAAACATCCCTTTTGGCAACTGGGAAAACACACCACAACTTTCTAGACTCTGATGATGTCAGCACCCTATAAGTATATCAGGGAAAAGAAATCCCCAGTAATGCGAATAGCTCGCTGTGCTAATCGTCCGTCTGTAGTGTCTTAACATAGCTAGGTAGGGGTTTGAATCCTGCAAAGGGAATGTATGTGTGTTAGTATGAGTGTGGTTTATGTGTGTGCACTATGCTGGGAGGGTTAACTGCCTTTTGCCAACTGGGAGAACACACTACAGGGTGCACATCCCTCCTCCTACACACAGATGATGTCAGCACCCTCTAAGTACAGCATTAGTAAGGATTTCTCCAACTACTGCAAATAGCACACTCTGCTAATGTGTCTGTTTCTACTGTCATTGCACAGTTAGGTATGGGTTTGAATCTTGCAAATGGAAAGTATGTGTTTTACTGTTGGTGGGGTTAGTGTGTGTGCACAATGATGGGGTGGGATGTGGCTTTTGCCACATGGGGCTATACACTGCAGGGTGGTCATTACCCTTAACAAGCAGTGATGTTGATAGCACCCTATACAAACAAAACTACAAAACAGAAGGTGGTGGTACTGATAACACATGTAAGGTAACACTTCTTCAAGTAATGTCCACAAAGCGGAGTAGGATAATCAAACAATTCTTTTATTCTATACAGACAACATGACAACAGACAACTAACTGCCAGTACTCAGTATAGTGTTACATGCTACTGTAACACGCACATGTACCGAATATACCTAGATAGTGTTCTGAAGCCTGAATGTGGCAAGTGTGTGGATGTGGGATGTGTCTGTGTGTGCATTTCCGTATGGGAAACATGTTTGCTGTGGCAATCAGGGTACTACAGTACCTGATGCACATTACATCTTCAACTGATGAGGTTGCCTGAACCCTGTGAGTACAGGTAGAGAAGGGGATGCCAGTAGTAAACAACATAGTGCACTTCTGAAATGTGTACCTGTCATGTATCAACAGCTACTCATGTAGGGTGATAAATAATGGGAATGGCAGGTGAGTGTGTGCATCTGTGTGGGTAGCAGGGTGTGTATAGATGCATGTGTGACAGAACAGATACATGTAGCTGAATCTACATAACAGCACAAGATGCGCATTGCCATAGTCAATGTTAGCATGTGATGGTGTGCAGCTGGTACACTTTGTTAAGTAGTATGGGTGCAGATAACAATTGAGGACATTCATACAGTTACTGCAGCAGGACTGCTGGGATATACACACATTTATACTGCAACAGTCAACAGTTACCAACATGTTACTACTTATACACATCTATGTAGTCACCCTGTGCATCAGCAGCGTGTTTACCTTTACCTGCACCGATGTTGTAGTATGCAGGAGGTGGCACAGTGTCATCATATGCACAGGGTGTGGGTTAGGTATGCCCAAGCCGGCCACTGGTAACACCAATTGACATGTGTGTGTATGTGTGTTTGTGAGGGGCAGCAGTACAGGGTGGACCGTTGTTGGTGCAGTGTGTGTGTGTATGTGTTTGCCCTAGGTGTTAGGTTTCCAGGTTTCTGCATGTGTGTAAGCACGCACACAGTCCCACATAATGGCTGCCATGTACAGGGTTTTGTGGACAGCCACAGACTGCACCTGTCAGGTCATCCAGATCAGTGTCTGTGGGCGCGGACACGGTACCTGTGCCTGGCAGGGGTGCTACGGGCCGTATCGGTACTAACCCAGACTGGGTACTGTCATCGGAAGCAGGGGTGTGTTGACTGGACACAGTTCCCTGTTGGGACTGTCCAGAGCCACGTGCACGTGGTCTCCTGGGGCGTCTGGATGACAGCACAGACCCAGCATTGCTGGGGCTGGTGCTGGCACTTGAGTGGGCCTGTTGTAGATCGCGGCCACTGCCAGCTGGTGCTCTTGCTGGCATACGGCCGCGTCGGCGTCATAAGCGCACACCATCGCCCTGGCCCATGGACATCTGGTTGTGGAGCAGCTGTTCTATGCCCCACAGCGTCTGTCAGCGACATCTGTGAAGTTACGGATAGCATTCGCAACATCATGCATGCCGTCTGTCATGGCTATGCGACATGCTCTCAGCTCCCTCAGACCCTGTCTGGTGTACCTTTCCATACGTGCCTGTGCCTGCATGACAGTTCTAAACATAGTGGAGGTTGACATACCTCCTTGGGCACGTCGGCCAGAGGCAATGCGACCACGGATGCCCCCACGAGAACCCATGGGCGACTGTCTGCGTGGTACCATTGGAGGCCTCTGCACATGGCTGCCTTGTGAGGATGCATGTACCACAGGTACCACATTACCCTGATCTATGCCCACTGCTGACTGTCCATCACCTAGGGACAATGGTGACAAAGGATGTAGCGGCAGGATGACTGTGTGCATTGGCGGGGTTGAAAGCTGTGTACTGTCAATTGGCTGACCAATGGCGGACCCAGACACACCTTCCTGCACCATTACAGACATTTCATCATCATCAGTACCTGGGGCACAAGATTCAGGTTCCCTGCTGCAGGTCACCAGAGCAGCACCAGAACCTACGGAGGAAAACATGGAACACAGATTACAGTCTCAATACATATTTGAAAGAGATGCACTTCAATACTAATGCACACATTCAGAAATGGACACATGCACTCATGGACACTAACACACATGCACACTTGGGCACAGGCACACTTGCACACATGCACACCCACAGTAAACACACACATCAGTACCGTGTTACACTACTCAATTTACTACCTGTCAATTACAGTTATTGTGAACACAGTCACCAGCATGTCTACTACAGAGTTACACTACTCTTCCTAGTTTTATAAATTGTTTTACAGATAATTTTAAAAGACTCACCAGCATGTATGGCCTGCCTCATTGCTACATGGGAGGGACCTGGAAGTGTGAAGAGAGTAATGTCAGTGGGCACATGTGTGCCATTCATTTTGCACATGATACAGTACAGTAGTACACTAGTTCCCTTATACACATCAGCTGCACATCATGTCTGTATATATATCATGATGACAGATACATACCACATGCACACCTTATGCGTGCATGAAGTAACAGCGTACAGAACAGTCATATGTACATACCAGGAGTTAACTCTAATCTCACCCTTACCTCTCTTCAAGCGTCAACTCAAACTGTACTTCCAAACCCACTGGCTTTGTTCTTCTTGGAGTCAGGCTAACGTCCCTCTCCTACCCTCTCTTCACCTTTAACCCCTCATTGTGCATAGAAACTAGCTTCTACCCTGTTTCTTTCACCTTGATGTCCTTCTATGCTCTGACCTACTTCTCCCATCCCTCCCACCTCCTCTTGACTGTCTTCCTTCTTTTCCTCACTTCCCTTCTTGACTCCTGCCTCTTCCATATCATTGTATCTGTCATACTCCTTCTACTTCTCTACCCTTCTGAGCCCTAACTATTATGTATATGGCTTTTGCCTTATTGCATAACCATTATGCTTTAGGTAGGATTGCTTTGAAACCAGCGGTACATTGTGTATGACTCTAAACTGTTTGACTTCCTTACATGTATGTTGATTTAATTAACAGGCTGGTGTACAATTCTATTATGTTGGCTGTCTGTAATGACAACTTGTCTGTCTGCCTTTATTACGTTATGTGTGGAGCTTTTCTCCACAGGCCTCTACTGAAAATGAACTTATATCCAGCTAGACTATCTGGGTCAACAAATGTAAAAGTAATAACAATAAATGAATATGGCATCTTACCTGCCGCTCGCTGTCTTGCTGCTGTGTGGATCCAACCTCCATCAGGATGCATGATGGTTGCTGTTGTTCTGGGGCTGGATCCACAACACTTAGCAGTAGCCCCTCCTGTCTGGTGAGGGGGATGTGTGGCCACCCCCACCTGTGGCAGCCTGTTGCCTGCGGATATCTGCAGCAGCTGGCGGACATTTCTTATCAAATCACTGCAGTGATGTCTCACCTGCTCATATGTCCTATCATGCATGCCAACATCATTTATCCTGCTAACAAGGTTTTGCCACAGTGCAGACCTCTCCTGCTGATTCTGGGTGGTGCGTGAGAACAGGATGGCATAGTCACGCACCAGGCTCTGGTGGATCACGTCATCCTCTGCAGCAGAGTAGGCAGGATTCCGTTTAGGTGCCATGTCTATCTGGAAAGGTACACAAACAGGTTATCAGCATAGTATCTCAACAATACATGGTACACATTCTATACAGGTAGTGTTAACTTCTACTTATTACTGATTGGTTAAAACCTGATTACAGTGTAGCTATCATTCTATGTCATTTGTACTAAGTACTTGGCCTTCAGACCAGTTGTTTTACATTAGGGAGGTTGGTGGCAAGCACTGTGGTGGCAGGACACATATCTTTCATCCATTGAAGTTGGGAACTGCTGATTGTGGGCCCAGTGTACAAGTGTATTACTTCTGGTATGGGCAGTTGGCCTTCAGGCCAGTTATTTAACATTAACGAGGTTTGTGGTCTGCACCCATGTGTGACAATAGGCTGTACTCTGCCATTCATAGCTGGGGACATCTGGTTTCAGGTTTATAGTGCCTGCATATCTGAGCTGTATCTTACTGACATTGCTACACCTTGTTTGTTGTAGCAAACACTACATCAGGCCTCCTGCATCTACCTTTGTTTATATGCTTGTTATCTGTTAGCTTGTTATTTCACTGGTATGCTACATCCACATAGTACACATCTTTGCAACACATCTGTGACTCACTACTGTTATCTGCATTGCTTACTGTACGTACTTCCATGTTACACATGACAGCAAGTGACTGCTTGTCATTGTTGCATTTACTTCATTGTGACACATTGCACTTAGGTTACCTGGCATTTGCTCACTGGCGCTTTTATATCAGTCAGCAGTTGTAGGTAATGTCAGTACACCCTCACTCCCCACTGGACCTTGTTTTCAATCATTAGTGATTACAGAGTTCACAATAGTATTCTAGCATGTCCAGAGGTCAGTTGTCAGTTCCCTCCTCAGTCCAGCTGGTGAGTGTGGTACTCCAGAGACAATGTTAGAACAGATGCATGTACACAGACAACCCCTCCTCCTAACAACAAATTCAAACTCATGTGAGTGATGCAACCATATACCAGACTGGAGGCTAGGCTCTGTCTAGTCAATACCGCCATAACCAGTCACGTGGCAAAGGGATCACTCACTACACTTCCAGTCTCATGTAGACCTACCACAACAGCGGACCTAACACATGATCACACATGATCATACTTGTAGGCTCAGACCACAGCTCTGCCTATGCAGCAGAGACCTCCTAAGCAGACATCCAGGCAACCACTACCACATAAGCGAACATGTGCAACACATATCACACAAAGCCAATGTGCTGAACACTCACAGCCATTAACAGTTAACAACACACCTCATACACCTGTACTAGGTGCCTCTATCATCAGGCACACTCACATCACGTTCACCAGGCTTAACGAGGTGAGGGTCACGGTGTGCAGCCTGTCAGGCACTATGAACTGCCACATAACACAAACAGTCAGGTAACCCCAAGGCAGGTACAGGTATGACTCAGTCAATGTCCATGCTGCTGTGAATGGCCTGACACATTCCTCCCTGGACTACATGACATGAGACATTACAGAGCTCTCTGAGCACGTAGCCGAGACAGTTTGACCCTGACCTTGAGTAGCATCCTACCCTCACCTAGAACAATGCCACAATATCAAGGCACGATGATCCCTTCCAACAATTGACTGACATACTGGTGTCATTCACAGGTGTGCCAATGCCTGCCATCTTGGGGTGGTATGCTTTGCTAGGGACAGCTTGCACCTGTCACCACAGTCCTATTGACATTTGGCGGAGCCTCCTGCTACACCCATAGTGCCTGTATTAGGCAAGGCTCATAAGGCAAACCCACATCCATTTGTATCACAAAGGATGAGGAAGTAAGAGTGATGCTACTCAACACTGGGCGTCTAGACCCAAGGATGCACGCACCCAAAACCCTACCTAGCATTCTGGACATCGATATCTGTGCAGTAACATGAACCTGTTTCAGGTTTCACAGGAGCACACCAGTACTACCACGTTATAGCTGTTACCATTCTTGTCGGCCACAACACTTGAACAAGGGAGGGAGTATCAGTATTCAATGCAGATTCCCACGCCTCGACATTGGTGGCACAGTACAACATAGGTGTTAGGCCATTGAGTACAGAAGGCGTAGTTGGGGACCTGGGGAAGAAACATGGTAGCGGTCTGTCATTTGTCTACCACATGGCCAGCGTGGATTGACAGACATGTTATATAGCCCAGCTAATCATGACTGATTCACATGTATGGCAGGGGAGGTCATTGTGCCTCTGTACTCATCCATCATCAGGCCTATAATTGCGTACAATGCACCTTTTGGGATGTACCTAACCAGACACCTACAGCAACTGGTACAGGACAACAGTACATCATCAAGGGGATGCAATGGCTCACACAGATGTCATATGCTGCCCAGGTAAAGTGAATCCAGCTGGACTCAGTGGCATACTGCCTGTTCAGAGGCAATCTGTGCATGCCATATACAGCCATGTCCTACCTAGCAGTAATGAGCGTGATGCACCTCAGGCAATCAGAGTCCCATACAGCCACATGCTCAGGAGAGCTGGACCTCAGCACTGACATACATGGACATGCTGGAGGGGCATATTCTAACCGAGAGGCTCCCTTCACTCTGTAATGAGCTCACACTACTGGTTAGGCAGAGTCCCTCATTGACTCTCTTCCATAGGAATCTGGATGAGTGGATGGAGATCATAGTTGTACCCCAGGTATCACTTCTATGTCGCTGTTAGACAGAGGCAAAGTATACTAAAATCGGTCAAGGGCATAGCAGCATAAGATGTGATTGGGTGGCAAAGACAAACACATTCTACTAGGCTTACCAATGCCCTAGGGCAAATAGCCTAGTATGAACCTATGAACTGTTCATTCTCAACTGTTCGAGCTCATTACAGAGTGAAGGGAGCCTCTCAGTTAGGAATTTGCCCCTCCAGCATGTCCATGTATGTTCTATTCAGTCGCTTACCGCTTGCTCAGAGGTGACCTTTGCCCAACATACAAGGCCATGTCAAACCCAGATTTGATGAATATGCTTCACCTAAAAACCTAGATCCATCAGAGCCACAAGGCGGAGACTTAAACCTCGCCACGGCTATTAATAGGACATGCTGGAGGGATAGATTCATCACCCAAAGACTCCCTATGCTGTGGAACAAAATCACGGTATATGTGAGGCAGAGCACCTCGCTAGCCTTGTTCAAGAGAAATCTTGACCAATGGATGGGAGATCGCAGATATACCCCAGGGATTACCTCCGTGTCACTGCTTTCTACAGAGTCACAGCAAAATAATGGATATGGTTCCCCATACTAAAGGGGTGGCGTAAGCCACAAAACGATAGGCTAGGCTTGTAAATGCCCTCGGGCAGATAGCCTAGTATGAACCTATGAACATGTGTGTACTGCTATAGTACATCTGCCATATGTTGCATGTGTGTGTGTTGTGGGGGATGCACAGGTAATGGCCAGATACTTCTGCACAGGTGACACGTCTGACACATTCTGGGTGTTCATCCATACATACTGGATGTGTGCTGCCATCCAACCCTGTGATGTGGACACACATTACTCAGCCTGGATATACATATCTGAACAACACCACAAGCACAGTACACTACCTTGCTATGTATGCATGTTATTACACAGTTATTCAGTAGTTATGACAGTGATGCTATCCATGCAGCCCACTGGGCCAGTGGAAGCCACAACACACACCGCCAGCACCTTTGCATATCGTACCACAGACATCCCACATACTGCATGTACTGTGCACACAGTTATCTAACCCAGAACAACTGCACACCACTTATTAATCCTGTCCAGTGGACTACAGATACAGGCATATTGTATAACAATAGTAGGAGGCTACTGCAGCACAGGGCAGATTCACATGGCGGGAAGGCATCTGTTGTCTGCAGTGTTAAGATGCTTCACATTCACCAAATGCACAGATATTGCCAACATTGTTGCAGACAGTTTAGGTGCAGGTACCCCCATTGTCCTACACACGTGTTATTAGTTATCCCAGATGACTGTAACCTCCCTATCCTCTCACATGTCCAGGTGAGAGCCACCCTCATCATTGCAGAACACATATCATCACTGTTACGAAATGGTATCCCTGGATGTGTGCTACATTCACCCCTGGAGGACATAGCACCACATGACAGACTGATATTAATCCCTGGCCATACTACAGGATATGTACCTGAACAGTGCCATACATACACAGTGGTCCCACACCAATGAGGAGGAACCTCTACTGACCCTGGGAACTACTGCATCATATGCACAACTGGCCTTGTGTTCTAAGCTATGGAAGTGTTAGTTATGGCCCACATGTACAACAATATTACATATGTTTATATTTCATGACTATGTACACACAACCTATCTCATGGACATACCTATAGATAGTGAACTATGATACATTTGGAGGTGTCACAGTATACACAGGATTAACCTGCTACTTTGCATTACCTGTGTTTGTGGCAGCTGTTGGTGTGTCACTGGTGCTGCTTGAAGTTTGCTGCTGCTGCTGCTGCTGGTTTTGCTGCTGGCTGTCTTTATTTCTGTTTTGTTCTGTTTTGTTCTCTCTCTGTCTCTCTCTCTCTTTCTCTGTCGGTTTTGTGCAATGAATGTATTGCATGAGTGTAGTGTGGGTACTCATTGCTTTTGTAGGTATCTGCATAGGTCCATGTGATGGCCTCTGCACCAATTGTAAGGCAGCATTTGCTAATTGCATGCAGCTGGGTGTGTACTGATTGCATGTCTCACTGTGATTTCAGGACACTGCTATAAAAGGGTATGTGAGATAGGCGTTGCCCTTTCAGATTGTAGGCGTGGACCATGCTGGTATGCTGTTGACAGTGTTTTGTGAGTGTGAAGGTTAGTACATCTACCATGCTTCATGCTGTGTTGTAGATTCAGGTTGCTGCATTTATCTTGCCTGTTCCCTATAGTGAGTGTGTATGCATACTGACACCTACAACTATATGTCATATGTATTGCTATATAAATATATATATATATATATATATATCTGTGTACATATACATACTTTCATATATGTACATTAGTTGACATTATTGGGTACAAGCTAACAATTAGCAGGGCTGTTTCTGTTAACACTACACTAGTATGGGAACCCAGTAATTGGGACTATAAAAGTCTGCATGACATGCTTTGGGTAGTAGACATACTATATTGCCTTTATCTTCATTCATACTATTACGTGTTCCACTTATTTAGCACTATATTCCTGTATGAGAGTCATGGCTTAGTGGTAGGTCATACAGACTAGTGTTACAATGGTCTTGTGGTAGGGCCTACTAGTATGCTCATATTCTGCTTTTGAGTTGAGTATAGGGCCTATCAATCAAAGTGCTGGAGGCACCTTTAAGCAGTTAAAGGGCTTAGTAGGTCTCACAGGAGCCAGGCTGTGTTGCAGATTCTGGTTGCTGCATATATCTTCACTATTTCCTGTAGTGAGTGTGTATGGCTACTGAGACCTACAACTATATTTCATATGTATTAATATATATTTATATATATGTATGTGTAGATATACATACCTTCACATATGTACATTACCTTACATTATTATGTACAAGCTAACAGGTAGCAGGGCTGTTTCTGTTCACACTGAACTAGTATGGGAATCCAGTAATTTGGCCATTAAAACTCTACCTGACATGCTTTGGATAGTACATCTCCTATATTGCCTTTATACTGATTCCTACTATTACATGTTATATTTATTTTAGCACTGTGTTCTTGCAAAGCAGGCATGGCTTAGTGGTAGGTCATACAGACTACTGTTACCAAGGTCCTGGGTTTGAGACTGACAGTGGGAAGTTTTTACTTTGCAAACTTTCAAACTGAGTACAGGACTTGTCAATCAAAGTGCTGAGGCCACCTTTAAGCAGTTAGAAGGGTAAGTAGGTCACACAGGGGTCAGGCTGTGTTGCAGATTCAGGTTGCTGCAATTATGTTCACTGTTTCCTGTAGTGAGTGTGTATGGCTACTGAGACCTACGACTATATTTCATATGTATTAATATATATTTATATATATGTATGTGTAGATATACATACCTTCACATATGTACATTACCTTACATTATTATGTACAAGCTAACAGGTAGCAGGGCTGTTTCTGTTCACACTGAACTAGTATGGGAATCCAGTAATTTGGCCATTAAAACCCTACCTGACATGCTTTAGATAGTACATCTCCTATATTGCCTTTATACTGATTCCTACTATTACATGTTATATTTATTTTAGCAGTGTGTTCTTGTAAAGCAGGCATGGCTTAGTGGTAGGTCATACAGACTAATGTTACCAAGGTCCTGGGTTCGAGACTGACAGTGGGAATTTATTTTTCTTAGCAAACTTTCAAACTGAGTACAGGACCTGTCAATCAAAGTGCCATAAAGGCACTTTTAAGCACTAAACCAGGTCTGCGCTTTCGTTTGTGAGCTCAAGCATGCGCACTGGCGGTGAGCTCCGCTAACACAAGCTCACACCCGCGCTAATTTCTTTGAAAGAAAAGAGAAAGGGGTGACAGGAAAGTGGTGAAAAAGGGGTCACAAAGAGGGTAAGACAGTAGGGAAACAAGCGTGGGATTTGCAGGAGGGATGTAGGTAAGGCCCATAGATGCCCATGTCTTTGGCAGCAACAGCTGTGCATTTCCATGTATTTTGGTGAGACATTAGAAACCTTTCACCCCTGAGAGAGGTGTCAGGACAACATTAATAGTTGTTGTAGAGCCAATTGTAATTAACTGTTTCAATGTCAAGCAGACATGTGTGCGACATGGACAGCTATGTATGGGCGTAATTTTTTGTGGGTACAGAGTGCCCTTTTTTTTCAGGTGAGAGTGGTATGTCACGTGAAGGCAGTCGGCATAGCTGCGGACCTACGTTGGGTAGGTTAACAGACACGACAGACAAGACGCATACAGGGGCGGTGTATGACACAGCGTGGGGGTTACACAATTGGCGGGGACGGAGGTTGGGATTTCCAAGATGCATGAGCCCACAGATGGCAACAGTGGAACTGATATCCCCACCCATAGGCAGTTGCCACTGTTCCTTCACAGCCCAGGGCGGGGCTGTGCTGGGGGCTGTGTAGGCGGGGCAGCGGCGGGGCCGTTAGCTGTGCCACCACGAGCCTCGAGCTGGCGTAGGGGCCCAAGAACAGTGTCTTGGATCTCCCTTAGCACCACAGACCCGGACACGCATGGAGGGTGAGTGGGCCGAACCCCTCCGGCCACACTTGCAGAGGGGGCGGGCCCCATCCCTGCAGCGCTTCCACCCGAAGGTGGCACAGGGCCACGGAGGGTCGGCCTGGGCACTAGTGCCAGGTGCAGTCACCAGCTGAGGTGGGAGAGGTGGGTTCGCTGGGACCTGCCTTCCCAAGCGTTCTAGGTTTGTGAGTAGTTATGTTAGTTTGGGTTAGTGGCATTGTATTCCATTCAGATTAGTTGTAACAGCATGCATTGGTATTCCCATCAAACAAACACCCAGATATTAACACCATTGAACAAGGGGCATATCAATATCACATGCATTATTTGAACAGAAATACACAGTCAAACAACATGCAGGGTTGATTAATGGCAACAGGCCATCAGATTTGCAGGTATGAACAGGGCACATGCACGAACAGACATGCATATATTTTTGAAACGGACAAATGTCCATGATTAATGAAATGTTCACATACCATTATTTAGTGGGTGTTGTTATATGGAATTATAGGGTTGGGCGGAGATAGAAAGTGATGACACATTCATATGTTACACATTGATTTACATTTATAATAGGTACACAATTAAGTTGAGGCTGATGTTTCAAAATAAATTTTATTTGACTGTCAAGCTACACCTGTTACAAATACATCACTATCCTACTTATTTTGAATCTGATCAGATACATCATCCTGCTACACTTTGATGACAGGACAGGGGACAACTATGGCTGTTTAGTCTGTCAGATAATCATTCATTCTATCTGCAAATTGTTTACTGTGATCACCATATACAGCATTTGGCTAGACATTCCAGATTCTGACACACTGAAATCAGTTTGGTATATTAAGTTGTACTTCCCACATGCATTTAGTTCTGTAGAAACACACTGGGGCTAATATATTCCGGGGTTATTACTACTTTATTTATTCATACATGACCCTTTCTGTCAGTCTCACACTTCCTGCAAATTCACAGTTCAGGTTGCTACTTCTAGGCTTTGTTCACATGTTAGACTAGTGGTGATTCAAACACTTTCCAACAGCCTCACTTCTGTCATGATTCAGCATTTCAACAGGGGATATATCTCACATGTGACTACCTCAGATTCTGAAGCTGTACTCTTGAGACTACTGCAGGTTACACTATATTTAATTAATGGTGGGACATCTGTATGACAGCACTGTTTAATTCTATCAATTATATTTCCAGTTACACTTGCATACTGATGAACTTGTTGCAGCCATACCTGCAGACTTTCAAATCTTGCTTGCACATTATATTACTTTTAATCAATACACTGCAGTGTTCTGATACATGCTACAGTATAATATTTATTTACAAGTACTGGGTGGGGTTACTAACCTGCGGTGGCGCATCCGCACCAGCCTACGGGCATGCATCTCGCGATTCATAGGCGGACACCTGCAGCTGTAATACAAAGAAGTAATATTGGACTACACATCTCCATGGTATCAGCTAGTTGAAATCCTTACATACATAAGTAAAATGTAACTTACTCAGTAGTGGGGCGTTGGGCATATCCGGGCCTCCTGGATCCATTCGGACAACTGGTCTTGCTTGCGTCGTTTCAAGTCCGCATGGTGGTGGCGGACCTGCTCACCAGTGCGTGGAATGCCAGTAGCACTGGTCAGATCACGAGCCAACTGGTCCCATGCCTCTGCCCTATATGCTCCCCATGAGACCTGGCCCTGCATGAGTTGGGCCTCGTGATGGTGGACAAGGAGCCAGACCATGTATCTGGACTCCTCAACGCTAGCGCTGTGCTTTCGAAAGCAGCGTCCCTCACCTACTCCACTCATTCTGACTGCAGCTCTGATCTACAATCGTTTCTGCTGTGTATTCCGCCTATGGGGCTTATATATGCCGATTTTCCGCACATTTCTCTGATTGGCCGTTTTGGAATTGTATCTACTTCACTGAAAATGCTTTATCATGCTCCATTCTGGATTTTATCCCATATATATGCTATTTCTGCATTTCTAGGTATTGCTGTCATGGCTTAGTGGTTTAGTACCTTGACTCTAGTGCATGGTATCCTGGGTTCGAATCTGGCAACTGATTTTTGATTTTCCTGACAGAAATGAGTTGAGACCTGTCAATCAAACATGCCAAAAGCACTTTTAAGCACTTAAAACCAGGTCTGCGCTCGTTTGCGGAGCTAGCATGCGCACTGGCAGTTAGCTTGTGGGCGCCCGGCGCAAAGCGGTGTCGCTGGGATAAACCTTAATTGGCTAGTGACACACATGTTCAGCTAAGCACAGCTAGTTGCAAACAGTTTCACTCTGTTAAACCGATGCCTAGCAACAGGCACGCAGTTTACAGCTTTTAAACACTACTCAGCTACGGGCACTCCGTCTCACAGCAGCTTACCTATCAGTACATTTCTGACTATTTTTGTTATTGTGTTACTTCAGAATATATGCTCCGTTTCATTCCATTTTACAAAGGGAATACATTTACATGTGTACAATACTGTCAGGGGCTTTTTAGTGCTTATTTACAAAAAAAAGGTTGTTGTGGGGGCTCGAACCCTGCCTGCCTACTCTTAGGCGGCAACTCTACCGCTAAGCTATTACTTCTTGGCTTACTTTGCATATTTAGTTCTTATATCCTTTTCCACTGATTGCTAACTGTGATTGCGCTAGTAGCACATCCGCGCACGAGCACACAGTAACAAACATTCACGGGTTTTAAAAAAAAAGGTTTTAATTTAATTTTATTACATCTCTTCACTTTATACAGTGATGGTCTATCGGGGCATGTGTTGTGTAGTGTGTTTATGCACATTTCCATGGCCTCTCTCGTGGCTGTTTACTTTCAGCCATTCTAGTCTTCCGGGGGCGTGTCCGCTTGCAGGGCTTAGCCTACAGACACGCCCCTACTCTCTTACGGACCGTGTAAGAGTTACTAGTGTGATTCAGCATGCCTTATGCACCTCATGCATATGCATGACATGCTGACATCACACAGTTTCACTGCAGCCTCCGTGTAAGAGTTATAACTCTTACACGGAGGCTTCCTGAATCTGGCCCTATGTCTTCCTTCTAATATGGGGGGGGGCATCCTCATTCCTAGCATGGCCTAGCACTAAGGATTCTGCACTGCTTTTTTTTTCAAATACTGGATTGGTGCATAAACCAGGAGTGGGCATGTTTTTATCATGGAACCCAAGCACCCAGCTTATATTTTATTTTTTGACCTAACTTTCTCCATTATATATAAAATGTATACCTGAATTCAGAAAGAAGCAAGTGTGACTGTTGTAAAAATAGTCTGTTAATCCCAATATACAGTGATTCAGAGATACATTCATTGCAATGATCAAAGACCATATTGTTGGTTAACCTGCATGTCTCTGAACTGGCAATGAGTGCCACAAGTGCATTGCTGTGATACTCACCACTGGCAACCACTGAACACACCTTTATACCATTTGAATGTATCTAATTTCACAGTTTGTCCAGGACTTTGCTATTTATATTTGTCGTCCTCACAAAGTTTCATTCAACGTGGTGCTCATTTAGAGCATCTAGTTGAATAATCTGGTGCCGTATATATTTTCTTAGTTATTTAGAGAAGTACAGCTGCAAAAGTGTGTCCACTGTCAATTGTCCCATATTACTGCCTTTGCTTATTATTCTAAGGGGACTTGAAGCACAGAGTCCCTAAAAGTTTGCACAGACAGACAGACAGACAGACACACACACACACACACACACACACACACACACACACACACACACACACACACACACACACACACACACACACACACACACACACACACACACACACACACACACGTAGATATAAACATCCTCACTCACCCCACCACTACCTCTTGAGTAAATTCACTGACAATTACCGCTAATTCAGTCTCTCCCATTGAAAGTAATACGTGAATGTGATCTTTTGGCCATGCTAATTAACAAGATTAGCCATGTTAATTTATGTATTTGGGTAATTCTGCTGGTTGCATGACTGCATAAATACCTTACCATAGATATTTTTAGGAGACGAGCACAAATACCTCTCAATCTCTAAATGATAGCAATCTGGAGAAAGCCAAAATTATGGGAGAACAATGGCCCAAAATCAGAAATACACTTTAAATATTGATCTTATAAACTTAGAAAGTTGCTAAAATAACAGGTTTTACATTAGCATGCATTTTCCAAGGGATATGAAGTATAAAATGCAAATGTATGTCATTACATAGTGGCTTAAATCCTTGATGATTTGCCAGAAAACCACATATTTTATGAGGATCAGACCAAAAATATGAGGCAAGAATCTTTGACATTCTGTTAAAATCTGGACAGGTGAGAGGTATGAATAGATATGAATGGTCATATGCCACTTCCTAATTCGCATTGTGATAAGCCGTGGAGACAACCCATTGCAGTGAGTTAAAGGGCCATATATAATCACTGCAGTAGCAGAGCTGTCTTTCAATCGAAAGAGCTAACCACCAGTAGAAAAATGAGCATGTATGTTCTTATGACTGGGAGTATCCCTTTCTGAATCCCAGGGACAGTCTTTACATTAGAATCAACTTGATGAATTTTGTGAAAATAAGATCCACCATGCAGTGGTGCTCTCCAAGGTTTGAGGATAAATTCAACCTAACATTACTACTCTCCACTTCTTGCTGATTCTATCTCACCATTCAAATAAAAAAAGACTTGAACAGAAGGGTGTGTATAAATGTTTGGGAATACATGAAAGTCCAAAAAGAAAAACTGGAAAAAATGGGAACCAGGCTTAGTAAGGAAAATGTTTCAGCCAACTAAAGCTAGTATTAAAAATTGACGTGACATCTAGGAATAAAGTTCAGGTTATAAATCAATGTACATTTTCTTTTCTAACTTATGACTTTGTTGAGATTGATTGTCCCCAAAGACCATTGAATCAGCTGGACAAGAAAAGAAAAATAATATTTCATGCTTATCAAATGATATATATATATATATATATATATATATATATATATATATATATATATATATAAACGGTTTACCTTTATATAGTTGAAAATCATGTTGTCGATCATCCTGTTGTATGAACCAAAATGACGAATTCTGCATGTTGAGTGTCACCGAAGTTCGAAACTCAGCAAATCGAATGGCAAATTCACTGAGTTTCGAACTACAATGTTGAACACACA
This sequence comes from Protopterus annectens, assembly GCF_019279795.1. NCBI lineage: Eukaryota > Metazoa > Chordata > Ceratodontiformes > Protopteridae > Protopterus > Protopterus annectens. The sequence goes on from NC_056735.1 coordinate 128,373,247, forward strand.
ATGTAATGCATGAAGGCAAGCCCCGCTGCACCCCCCACCCCCCTACTTTAATATTCTAACTCCGAGATCGCACTACAGTGGGGAATGGGTCCATTTCCCAATCCCCACTACAGTACAATCCGCACCCAAAATGCAGAATCTGCAATGAGCGAATGTCACTGTGCATTCGCTCATTGCACATTTGAAGCATTTTTTTTCGACTTTTCAAAATCTTGAAAAAGTCCTTTCAATCTTTTGGCTTTCACACATGTGCAGTGCGCATATATAAAAGTAAACCTATAAAAACTTGTGCATGTCAAGATTATATCCTCCTTATTCAGAAGGAGGTAAGGGACTGCTTATGTTTCTGTTGACATCATCAAAATAAACTTAATGGTAGTCCTAAGGCCCAGAAAGGAGAAATCTAGGATGGTGTCTTTTCTTAGTTTAGCAGGAGCGTATTGCACAAGCATGGCAGTGGAAATCAAACTAGAAAAGGGTTAGAATTAGGAGGCAACAATAATTATCAAAAACAAAAGAAACAAATATACAAGGAAAAGGACAACAAAAAGGAAAGAATGATAGAAACACCACAATTATACCACGACCGTCCATTAATATTCCAAAACGTGCATGCTGATTGGTCAGCGTGCAAGTTGTAAATCGGAGTTATAGTAATGGAAAAAGGTCCGGTCTCCCAGACTTTTTCCATTAGTATAACTCTTTTTTTTTTTTTTTACAGCAATGGAGAACGCAAGATCTCCATTGCTGTTTACAACCTGCTTCGCTATGTTAAACGAGTTTAACATAGCGAGACAGCTTTTAAAAAAAGCAACGGAGCATCTCCATTGCTTTTTTTAAAGCTGTCTCGCTTTGTTAAACCCATTTAACATAGTGAGACACTTTAAAAAGCAACATAGATCTTGCTTTCTCCGTTGCTTTTTTCAAAACTGTCTCGCTATGTTACATGGGTTTAACATAGCAAGACAGCTTTAAAATAAACAACAGAAATCTCCGTTGCTTATTTTAAAGCTGTCTCGCTATCTTAAACCCATTTAACATAGCGAGACAGTTTTTAAAAAGCAACGGAGATCTTGCTTTCTCTGTTGTTTTTGCCCACAGCTCTGATGTACTGCGTAGGCATACGCATGCGCAGTACATCAGAACTGCCGCAGAATACCAGACAGCTGCAGAAGGGCAGCAAGGAGGCATTATACAATGCCATTATTTAAGAAAAGTAATTTTTTTTCCTTAAATAATGTCATTGTATAATAGCAATAACCCACTTCTGGGTGTGGGTAATGCTGGATTTACCCACGGTTGGCTTTGTTTGGTTCCTCGGGCTTCGCCCTCGTGATCAAACCACACCAACCATAGGTAAATCCAGCATTACCAACACCCAGGCGTGGGTTATTGCTATATTATAGTGACAAGTATAGAGAACTCATGGAACAACCATATGTTTATCAAGATTTGGTACATGAATGGTTAAGATTGATGAATTCAAATGAAAAGAGGAATGGCTAATTAATGCAGATCATGGCAGCAGGGTACATACATGCTGGTTTACAATCTCTATAGTAAAATTGGGAGAAACAAACAAATACAGGTTCTGTAATACAGAAATGGAAATGGTTGCATATGTCACTGCTAGCCGGTTGATGGTCTGTATACAGAAAGGCACAGTAATGTAACAAAACTGTTTCACTGGAGAGGGTGCAAAGACTATTATATAAGTAGCTGAAAAGCATGAACCATAAAGCATTACTGATAATGAAACGTTTGGATCACATGGAATCACTTGATAGCAGTTAAGAAAATCAGGCATAGTAGCTAAGAAAAAAGGACAACAGCAGAATTAATTATTGACTGAAAGACACAGTGTCAAAAAGTACCAACACTTGAAAATAAAACTACAAAAATGTGAGTTTAAGAGGACCAAATAGTTTAAATAGTAGCAGGAGCAGCAGGGATAATAAAAATAATTGACAATCATGCTTAAATATGTTACCAATATAAACAACCTTGTACAATTTGCAGAAGGAAGCAATCCTTGGTACCTTAGGGGTGTTGAGAAGTGCACTCTTGTTCAACATTAAAGACTGAGGCAATAAAAATGTTCTTAACTCTAACTCTACCCTGACTCAGGAATGGGGTCCATTCCTGTCACAATTTTAGAAACCTAAAACAGTTGGAGAAAGTTAAAAGGTAAGCAGAGGTAGGAAAAGGGTAAAGAATTTCAAGACCATGTGGAACAAACCTGAAGCAATTTTATTGCTTGTGGAATGTAAAAAATAACATGAGGTCATCTGGGTGAAGTAGCACTTACTTAGGTGCCATTTATTATTTTATTTTAAGTGGTACAAAGAGACAGGCTCACCTGTAGCCTTAACAATGTCTGCTAATGACTCAGATGAGTCCCAATTACTGTTAGCTCTTAACAGATTGTAAACCACAAACCGAACAGCCAAACTGCAAAAACCAAGGTGTGGACACAGTATGCCTGGAGACACCAGTCAAGAAATAATATCGCTTTTAATGTTAAGCTGGTAAAATTTAATAAAAGATAAGCACTTTCGTCTTCTTTAAGAGAGACTTCATCAACCCTCTTTTATCAACAAGTAAGCAATTTATATGATTCATACAACCTACCCTGTGCCAGGTCACCTAAATAGCTATTCGGCTTCACAACACATTTTTAATTCTCTATAAATTCTTTATCAGATATCAGAAATTAGTTTAATGACTCCCACAATATGATCATCCAGATTCTAATGGTTTATGCTCAGTATGTCTTAATATCTGTAATACTTCAATTACACTGTCCCTTAGACTTAGTTGTAGCACATAGCTAAGAACAATATCAGTCCATTACCTCTGCAAAATGGCAAATTATATTATTGTCAAAACTAAACATTGTCTTTGTGCAGATTCCTACAAGCCAATTTCACTTCTTTCTCTCTTGAACAAGGCTGGAGCTACTGGGTTCAAAAATCTTCTATACAAACAGCAACATTAATTCATAGGAGGTAAAAGTATCTATACAGTCCTGCTATCGCTAATATACAAAAAAAAAGCTGGCAGGTTTATGTTTCACTGAGTTCACAAAAAGAGTTTTAGTTATGAGACCATCACAAATTGCTAAAAAAATGCCCTTTTACAGCTTTAGGCATGTTCAATGACAATATCTCAATGGGTATCACAAGGCAGATATCTGTCAAAGTTATTTTAAAGCATTATGGCTCCTCCACTCATCCACTAAATGAAGACATTCCACTGTGTTTTATAATTGGACTCCTTTCATCTTCTATTTTCATGGATGTACTTGATAGTTGACTCAGAAAAATACATGTTTATGCTACATATACAACATGATGCTGATGGAATCCTGCACAGGTCTGTCACTGATGAGTGGATCTGGGTCTAAAAATCAATCTTAATAAATCAAGGAATATCGATTATGGTGCATGTAAAAAAACTTGCACTTTCTAGAAATATTAATACATGACAACTGCAAAGTTTTTTTTTTTAACTGAAAAATTAAATACATCATACAAGTAGTTGTCCAGACGGAACCATCTCTTACCTTCAACGTGTATGTAATCAAAGCCACTGCCAAAGTACAAACTTTTTCGGCAGCGTATAATGCAGCCACTGGCTTCATCCATAAGGAAGCTAGATGGACTCTTGCCAAGCAGCCATTTTTCCCCACTCTAGAATGTGACCACCAGTGTTTACCAACACATCAGGCAGAGTAGTAAGCAATAGTTAAGGAAGGGAAGACAGAATCTGCTGTATTATGCCTGTTAGCCTTGTCCTGATCCAGGCTACTTAGCTGTACTCTTATTTATATACTATTGAATTTAGACAAATGTATCGTTTTTACACATTACCCTAAAACGAAAAACATCAGGCAATTGCCTTAGACTCAGCAGTCAGAGAAAGGAAAATATTCTGGAAATCCATTTCCATTCCACCCTCTACATCTCTAATGTGTTTTTTCTTTCTAGGTTATCACTGTTGGAAATTTTTGATACAGAATGGAGCACTGGCCTCTGATTAGGTGTTCTTCAACTGAAAGAAATACAGCAAGAACTGATTTTTGACAAAAATAATTAGGATCACTGATGTGGGAGAAAATAAAATAGAAGCTCTGATTAGTGCTATGGGATGTCACTCTGAACTAACTGAGCGCATGCTGCTGCCTGAAAGGTTAAACCTCAAGCAGGCTAGTTTATCTAGCACAATTGCATGACAACTGAGGTCACTGATAATCATGATGTTAGTATCATAGGATACATTTCCAAGGCCGGCAAGTGTGTTGCAGGCTACCTTCATTGCCTGGGTATCAAAATGTTTTGGGGTACCAGGAATGCAAAAGCCTAGCAGAAAATAATTTTCAGGTATTTGGGTAAAAGGGCGTCACAGTAACTGAAAGAGAGGTTAACTGGAAATTTCTATTCATACGGATGAGGGTGTTGTTGATCACTGGCCATTATGGGTGAAAGAGATACATAGACTGGTGATATCCACTCTCGTCTGGGGGTGGGGCTTTTGATTATAGTGGATGGACAAGGCATAAGCATACTCACAAAGTGATAGGAATGAGGCCTTGCAAATGGCCTGCAATATAATGAGAGTATATGCAAGTTCAATGGTTTAACTCTCTTTTTTACATCACTGTTTTTTAAGTCAAAAGCGTTTTTTTTTTCTTTACTCTTCTCACTAGCTCTCTATAATCTTCCTTGACTACTCTTTCTACTGTCTTCTAAAATCTATGAAGCAAATTGCCTCAGAGAAACATTCTATTGTCATAACAAACCAAACAAGCAGGATAAATGAAAAAAACTGTTGCAGAAACACACACAATGCAACCGAGGATAAAGTAAATCTCTGCTATGCTCTTTTCTGTTCACAATAAAGCAAACCAAATGTTCCACAAGCATGAAAAGTTTATTCTGTGGTTCAGGAGGAAAGGGCTTACCAGCTTTCCAGAGTGTTTTTATTGAATAAACTTTTCGTGCTTGTGGAACATTTGGTTTGTTTTATTGTGAACGGAATAGAGCATAGCAGAGATTTCCTTCATCCTCGGTTGCATTATGTGTGTTTCTGAAGCATTATTTTGTAATTGTCTTGCCTTCATGCAACTACATCATGATAAAATTGGGTTTTTGTAACCACTTTCTCCAAAAATTATACTCATCTTAATGACATATTTCTTTTTATACATCTTGAAATAGTTATGCTATACTCCTGATTTTTGACACTGTATAACATTTTATTGCTATTTAATGCCTTGTAATAATCCTGTAACATTGCTGTTTAATGCTAATTTATAATGAAAATTGTATAATATATTGGAGCTTTTCTCCCTGGGCCTCCACTGAAAAAGGGCTCTTCAACTCAGTAGGACAAACCTTTTCAACAAATGTAAAATAAAATAAATAAAATTATTTTTTTTTTCTTTACAACAAATGGCAATGTTTTTTCTATATCTGGCATGCATAACTTTTGGCTCAAGATGATTCCAACCTCTGAAGTGATATTCCGACTCCATGTGCAAAAATGGGGAAAAAAAAACTTGTGGATGGATAGATGCATAACATTTTATAGCTTATTGGTCATCCTTCCCCTGCTTTTCTCTGTTTCTCAAGATATTTATCCCTGCCTTTAATGCTCTCTGTCCATGTCTTACTGCACTTAATCAATGTATTTCTCCATTATTAGCCCCTCTATCGATCATTATCTCTCCATTATTAGCCCTTCTATCAGTATTTCTCCATTATTAGCCCTTCTATCTATCAGTATTTCTTGATTATTAGCCCTTCTATCTATCAGTATTTCCCCATTATTAGACCTTCTATCGGTCATAAAACATATTTCTCCATTATTAGCCCTTCTATCTATCAGTATTTCTCCATTCTTGGCCCTTCTATTGATCAGTATTTCTCCATTATTAGCCCATCTATCTATCAGTATTTCTCCATTATTAGCCATTCTCTCTATCAGTATTTCTCCATTATTAGCCCTTCTATTTATCAGTATTTTTCCATTATTAGCCCTTCTTTCAATCATAAAACATATTTCCCCATTATTATCCCCCTTCTATGAGTATTTCTCCATTATTAGCCCTTCTATCTATCAGTATTTCTCCATTATTAGCCCTTCTATCTATCAGCATTTCTCCATTATTAGTCCTTCTATCAATCATAAAATGTATTTCTCCATTATTATCCCGTCTATGGATCATAAAACATATTTCCTCATTAGTAAACCTTCTATCAATCATAAAACTTATTTCTCCATTATTAGCCCTTCTATCTATCAGTATTTCTCCATTATTAGCCCTTCTGTCTATTAGTATTTCTCCATTATTAGCCCTTCTATCTATCAGTATTTCCCCATTATTACCCCTTCTATTGATCATAAAACATATTTCTCCGTTATTAGCCCTATCGATCATAAAATGTATTTCTCCATTATTAGCCCTTTTATCGATCATAAAATGTATTTCTCCATTATTAGGCTTCTATCAATCATAAAACATATTTCTCGATTATTAGCCCTTCTATCAGTATTTCTCCATTATTCCATTTGGGGAAAAAAAAACTTGTGGATGGATAGATGCATAACATTTTATAGCTTATTGGTCATCCTTCCCCTGCTTTTCTCTGTTTCTCAAGATATTTATCCCTGCCTTTAATGCTCTCTGTCCATGTCTTACTGCACTTAATCAATGTATTTCTCCATTATTAGCCCCTCTATCGATCATTATCTCTCCATTATTAGCCCTTCTATCAGTATTTCTCCATTATTAGCCCTTCTATCGATCATAATACGTATTTCTCCATTATTAGCTCTATTATCGATCATAAAACGTATTTCTCCATTATTAGGCTTCTATTGATCATAAAATGTATTTCTCCATTATTAGCCCTTCTATCTATCAGCATTTCTCCATTATTAGCCCTTCTATCTATCAGCATTTCTCTGTTATTAGCCCTTCTATCGATCATAATACGTATTTCTCCATTATTAGCTCTATTATCGATCATAAAACGTATTTCTCCATTATTAGGCTTCTATCGATCATAAAATGTATTTCTCCATTATTAGCCCTTCTATCTATCAGCATTTCTCCATTATTAGCCCTTCTATCTATCAGCATTTCTCTGTTATTAGCCCTTCTATCGATCATAATACGTATTTCTCCATTATTAGCTCTATTATCGATCATAAAACGTATTTCTCCATTATTAGGCTTCTATCGATCATAAAATGTATTTCTCCATTATTAGCCCTTCTATCTATCAGTATCTCTCCATTATTAGCCCTTCTATCTATCAGTATTTCCCCATTATTAGCCCTTCTATCGATCATAAAATGTATTTCTCCATTATTAGCCCATCTCTCAATGATAAAACTTAAGTGACCTTTTCCTTAGCCTTTGTTTAACTTTGCATTTACCTTTTTGAACTCTGACCTTCTTTGCTCATGCTGCACTCTCATAGACTAGCCCCATGTTGAACAACAGAGTTTATCACTGATTTCTTAAAAATATACTTTTGCTGATCTCAGCTAATATCACTCATAGCAAAGTTTCAGCTGCAGGCAAAATGCTAATCACACTCATGACAACTATGTAGAACACAACATCTGGCAAATAGTCAGTTTTCATGCAAAAAAAAAAACAGCTCAGATCAGTCAAGCCTGTGGTGTGGCAGGACAATCAGCTGTATGCCTTTTTAGTACACAGTACATACAGTCAACCATTTGTTTTATGATAAATCTGAACTAAGGCGCATCTTTCAGCTTAGCTATAACATTTTGTTCAAATTGTGTCACCTATTAACTTTCTTAATATGGCTGAGTAATCCAAAATGCAGTCAGCGCACAAGCACTGAGTGTTTACACTTCCCTTACACCCCATTCATGCATTCTCATCTTCAGCATAGCAATAATTGGGCTGCTTGAAATCTTCCAGAAAAGGAACTTTACATACAAATATTTCAAGCATGGGCATTAATGCCCTTCTACCAAAACACTTGTTCCCATAATGTGTCTAGGCTGTTCTTAAAAATATCTAAACTAGTACTTGCTTTAATGTAATTTGGTAGTCTGTTCCATGCATCAGCTACTCTGTTAGAGAACCAATTAGTACAATTTTCATTCCTATAGAATCTTCTACATAGGTTATCTGATGATTTTCTAGTACTCTTTGATAACTCCAAACATTCCCAGAGGTAGTTGTCTGTAAATGACTTATATACCTGAATAAAATTAAGATCTCCTCTTAGATATCTGTAAGAAACACTGTACAAGTTCATATATTTTAGTCTTTCATATTTTTCACATCCATGGATGCCCTTAGTATATTTCTGCTGTACTGTTTCCAGTTTACTCATGGTTGTTTTCTTATAGGGTTTCCATATTGTTATTCCATACACAAGTTTGGGTCTAATATAACTAACAAACAATTATTTCATTATTTTTGGTTTTCTAGACTTTGTAAATCTTTTTATATAATCATTAACCAATTGGTTGCTATGATTAGAAAAACTTATAGATGAATCTACGCATATACCCAGGTCTTTAAATGAGTCTACAGTTTCAATCACTGTGTTCTGTGTTAAAAATCACCTTTCAATTTATTTAACATTTGTTTAGCAAGAAAGTCCGACTTAGAATGAAGACAATTTTTAGTGGAGGCCCATTGAGAAATGCTCCAGACACGTCTTTGAAACATGGGAGGAAACTGCAGCACACAGAGGAAACCCAAATGAATGCAGGGAGAACATGCAAACTCCACACAGAAGACACTCCACCTGAGAATTGAACTGAAGAACCTCTTGCTGTGAGGCAACAATGCTACCACTGCGCCATTTATGTCTCCCAAATCTCGCATGCTTAGTTTTTGATGTATTTATTAGCATATTATTCTCCTGTGTCCAAATGGTCAATTTGGACAAGTTATTTTTCAGACATGTCTTATCTGTAACACATGTAATCAGTTTACCCAATTTCAGGTCATCTGCATATAAACTGTAGAACACATCAAATGAAAAAGTTAGGTCTGAAAGTTACAATCTAAGCAAGTAAGGGCAAACTTTAGCTTTGTACATTCAGGAATGAACTTAGGATAGGAGGTGCAAACATGATGGTCTTAATTGTGCACACGTATGCTTCGGTTTATCCATCAGATCCTGGATGGATTGTAGTAATTTGTACTAAATCTAGATGCATCAGTTGTAGCCTTATGCTATGTCAGTCCCTCTGCACCCCCCACTAATGAAAGCACTGGCTTGAGTCACCTGTACTGTCTCTATGGCTGTCTATGTGTCAACTGCCTGCATAAATACCCACATAAACTCATTTAGGACAGGAATTGCATTGACTTTCTATGTTCTGATGCCCTTTCAAATCCAGTGCTCACTGCACAACTGAGCACTGAGATGCTAGTAACTGCATTTTCAGTATTAAGTCGCAAGGATTAATTTGCCACTTTCTGATCAAACGATTAATGTCTTTCTACTTCATCAAGGTGCTCACTCACTAGTAAAGTTTAAAACCTGCAAAAAGACTCAAAAGGCTAAAAAAGTGAAAGAAACACTATAAGAGCCGGCAAAAAATAAAGTAAGTGATATTTATTTGAGATAGACACTTTCGACTAGGACGTTGCCTCGCCTTCTTCAGACAAACGGAGAAAACCTCCAACAAACTTCCTTTTATCTAATTAAGCTTGATGAATACTCCAATTAACGTGGGTTGCATGTTGCCTTAGCAACGTAGTAACAGCAACCCACCAACAATAAAATGTTAAAAACAAATATTAATACTACATTTATTTATTATTTAAAACACAAGAAGAAAATAAAAAAAGTTAAAAGGTAACATTTAAAAATTGCTGGTTGGGCATCCTAAAGTTTGTAATGCCCTAAACCTTCATATATTAAGGTTATATTTACTAGGTTCTCAAATAAACAAAAAGAACATTGCTTACTGACCCGGACTATATGTCCTAAGAATAAGCTGTAAACTGCATTGTGAATTAACTTAACCTTACTTAAAAATCGCCAAGTTGGGAAATATAAAAAATGAAAATATAATAAAAATAACAATAATGATATTAACACATATTACAATTTTTGATTAAATTAAATATGTTGCACCGTGTTATGCAGAAATTAGTTCAGAATAAAAACAATGGTTACTAGACAGGAAAAATATTTTTGATCCAAGTTTCACATTTAAACCTTAGAAATGGGACAATAATCAAGTCAAACAGTAAAGAAAATAGATTTATACTGCTGTAAACAACTAAAAAGTAAAAACAGGCAAACTATACCCTCTATACAAAAATCAACAACCAATTCATCTTTTCAAGGAAAGGAGCCTCAAAACACATTTAATAGAAAGGCTGTCATTGATGCCTGGAAAAGTATGGGCTCGAGTTCTAATCTGCCATATCAACTCATCTATTTCTAGCATTGTTTGCCATGGTCCTCCTCGGATATCTTCATGCCTATGTTGTAAAACTGAGAATTTGAAATAGTGGCCAGAATAATCTGAACAGTGTTTGGCCAAAGCGTTGTAAGGGTCCTTTCTACTTATGGCGTAACAGTGTTCATATATTCTTTGTCTTATTTTCCGCTCTGTTTCTCAATGTAAAAAGCATTACAAAAATTACACAATGCAACATAAGTAACACTTTTTGTCTCACAGTTATATCTGCCATTCATTTTATATGTTTTGTGATTTATAACAACCTGATTGTTGACCATTATATGTTTACATTGGGAACACGAACCACATTTAAACATCCCATTGGTTGTACTGGAATGTGGCTTCTTCCTCTTCTCTAGAAGGGACTTGAGGTTTGGACCTCATCTGTAAGTGATTTTTGGACTAACTCCAAGGGCTTTTGACAATATTTCATCATTTTTAATGATATCCCAGTTTTTATTAAAAGCCTCCCTGATAAGCCGATAGTCCAAAGAATATGTATACAGGAAACTAGTTTGATACACCCCACAGTTGTTTTTTCCATTAGTGGGTCCATGGTCTCGGCCAAAAGATTGGTTGGCCAAAATCCCAGCTGAAAGGTATCCTTGACCCTTTAGTAAAGGTATAAAATGACCACCACTTCTCTTAAACGCAACCTCGTTTTTGATGTTATTAACTAAACTATTCGGATAACCTCTGTTGATAAACATATCTCGAAGATGGTCACATTCTAGCTCAAAATCTGAGTCTTCTGAAATCATTCGAGCAGCTCTAACCATTTGCCCCTTAACCACCGCCCTTTTCTGATGATACGGGTGGTTACTGGCAAAATGTAAGAAACTATTTGAATAAGTCGGTTTCCTGTAAATTGTACTTTTATATCTACCATTATATCATTAACCAATAAAATATCAAAGTAGTTGATTGAAATTTCCCCTACATTGTAAGTAAATTCCAGAAAGTTGGTGAATTGTGTGATATTGTTAATAAAAGTTGGAATTAAGGATGGTTCTCCTTTCCAAATACAAAACATGTCATCCTGGTACCTAGTGTACCAGGTGACATTGTCTTGGAATAATGGTTCCTTAAACAAAATATTATTCTCCCAAAAGGCCATAGTGGCGTTGGCCAAACTGCCTCCACAGGGAGAACCCATGGCTATGCCAGATTTCTGCAGGTAGAATAGGCCTTCAAATACCATGAAGTAAAGCCATGAACCATGAGCAAAGTTTCAATTAAATAAATGGTGTTATCCTTGACCTTTTTACCATGTAAAAATTCTCTTACCCATTGTATACCTATATTTTGGGGAATAACTGTGTATGTCTTTAACATCAATAGTTAAAAACTGCACATTTGCCTGATATTCAAGGTTGTTGATGTTGGCAAAAAAACTCCACGAGTCTTTACAGATTTGTGGTTCACTCTCAATTAACGGTTTCAACACACTGTCTATGTATTTAGCACATGCATATGTAATTGAACCGCGACCATCAACTATGGGTCTAAAGGGGGGGCAGTTATGCCCTTGTGAATTTTTGGAGCACCAAACAGGGCTGGTGTCTTGGGCGCTATCATGGATAAATATTGATAAAGGTCAATATCAATAAGACCCTCTAAAAACAAATCCTCCAAGGTGGACCTAATCTTCTTATACGCCATATGAACTTTGTTTAGAGTTACCTGAATATAGGTAGGAGTGTTAAGATGTTTCATCATACTATTAACATATGTACTATGGTCCATGAGCACCAAGCCTCCCCCCTTATCTGGCTTCATGACTCTGATGTTGCAGTCATTTTACAGGTTAACAAAATCATATTCAGTTGGAGACATGTTAGGTTTAACTGTATTAGTCGTGTGAGTAATCTTGTCTTTAATAGCCCAAAGATCAATTTCACACATTTTTTTCGAACATGTTCAAACATGGGTGTAATGGAGGATTACACAAGCTTGAAACTTTTAAAGAGTTGACAAAGCTGGTCATAGAACCCATTAATAAGTTGAGGTTGAGCTTCCGAACAAAAAGTTTCATGTCAATAATGACTTTGACTATGTCCATATTCTTCCCAGGAACAAAGGTTAAACCTTTTGATAAAAAGTCAACCATCTCCTGTTGGACTTCTAAGGAGGTGTAGTTGTAGATAGTGAAATCACCTTCCCCACTTATATGCAGACAGGATGTCTCCCCAAAATCGTTGATGAGGACTATCTCCCCTGTGCTCTTCTCCTGTTCCTTGTTTGGTGTTGATTGTGATTTGGTTGCCGATAGCTCTGTCGGGTGTTGGTGGCGGACCGAAAACCCTGTTGGTTCTGTCCTTCCGCTCTATCTGTGTTATGTGAATGCTCACTTTGCCTGTTATTACTGGGAATGTTGTTTCCTCCGTTATTATTACTATTGTTTATAAGCCTCTCACTTCTTCTTAATGGTTGAACTTGACCGTCAGTGTTTAAAGAGTTGTTGTTATGCAATAAATTTGAGGTGCTTGTTTGGTCATTCTCATCGTGATTGTTATCAAAATTTTCAATAGGACCTATAAGCACATTAGGTGGAGGCTTAGGGTATGCTCTATTATTAGTGTAATCATTAATGTCCCTAGCTATTTTCTTCTTTTTTGTGACAAGCAATTTATTCATAGTTGCCTCAATGCTTGTATAGATCCTACAATATTCATATTTGTATCTTAAAAAAATCATTGTGTGTTTTGATAACATGCTCAAACACCTCTAGTTCAGTTTTAAGAATACCAATATCTTTACTATAAAAATTAATAAGAGCTTGTAAAAATTCGTACCCTTGTCGGTCAAAAAGTTCAACAAGTTCACGATGAAACGCTGAATTTTCCACTAATCCTGCTGGATATCACCATTGGCGCAGTCCTTTGGGTATGATTTTCTTCTGAATACACTCCTGTAAATATGAAACTTCAAGCTGCAGTTTCCTGCACTTATACAACTTAGTGTCAAAGTCATTAATGTTTTGAAGCAAAACATTCTCTGCTTGTTCGTTAAGATCATTAACAGGACCGTTCTGACTATTTGAACCGCTAAAAAAGTTGTTGTTACCCAAAAAGGTCACCATAGAAGGAATAATGTCCTCATGCCTTTGTGAAACATTGTTACAAGGGCTCGAGGGAACTAGGTGCCCTTTTTCTCCCTGCTGGTTGTCACCATTGGTGATGGTGTTGTTAATTACTATGTTACCATCCCTGACATTGGCCATGTTCCTTGTATTCTGATCTCTACACCTTTCTCCATTCAGTGTAATACAACTCCCTTCATTAGATCTTCTTTGTGCAATGTTCATTTCCAATTTTATGTTAATCCCAGAGGCTTTAATGTTCTGGGATAAAGAATCCACTCGCCCTAAGAGAACCTGCACTAGGGCAGTAAGGTTGCCAATAGCATTGTCATGTGCTGCTTGAGAGTTCTTCCCTTGTGTAAACAAATTTTGAGATGCCGCTCCAGTTCCGTTCGCCATACTAGACAAGTTCAAAACACGCAAAAAGACTCAAATGGCTAAAAAAGTGAAAGAAACACTATAAGAGCCAGCAAAAAATAAAGTAAATGATATTTATTTCAGATAGACAATTTCGGCTAGGACGTTGCCTCACCTTCTTCAGACTAGACTAGACTAGTTTCCTGTATACATATTCTTTGGACTATCGGCTTATCAGAGAGGCTTTTAATAAAAACTGGGATATCATTAAAAATAACTAAATATTGTCAAAAGCCCTTGGAGTTAGTCCAAAAATCACTTACAGACGAGGTCCAAACCTCAAGTCCCTTCTCGAGAAGAGGAAGAAGTCACGTTCCAGTAGAACCAATGGGATGTTTAAGTGTGGTTCGTGTTCCCAATGTAAACATATAATGGTCAACAATCAGGTTGTTATAAATCACAAAACATATAAAATGAATGGCGGATATAACTGTGAGACAAAAAGTGTTACTTATGTTGCATTGTGTAATTTTTGTAACGCTTTTTACATTGGGAAAACAGAGTGGAAAATAAGACAAAGAATATATGAACACTGTTACACCATAAGTAGAAGGACCCTAACAATGCTTTGGCCAAACACTGTTCAGATTATTCTGGCCACTATTTCAAATTCTCAGTTTTACAACATAGGCATGAAGATATCCGAGGAGGACCATGGCAAACAATGCTAGAAATAGATGAGTTGATGTGGCAGATTAGAACTCGAGCCCATACTTTTCCAGGCATCAATGACAGCCTTTCTATTAAATGTGTTTTGAGGCTGCTTTCCTTGAAAAGATGATTTGGTTGTTGATTTTTGTATAGAGGGTATAGTTTGCCTGTTTTTACTTTTTAGTTGTTTACAGCAGTATAAATCTATTTTCTTTACTGTTTGACTTGATTATTGTTCCATTTCTAAGGTTTAAATGTGAAACTTGGATCAAAAATATTTTTCCTGTCTAGTAACCATTGTTTTTATTCTGAACTAATTTCTGCATAACACGGTGCAACATATTTAATTTAATCAAAAATTGTAATATGTGTTAATATCATTATTGTTATTTTTATTATATTTTCATTTTTTATATTTCCCATCTTGGTGATTTTTAAGTAAGGTTAAGTTAATTCACAATGCAGTTTACAACTTATTCTTAGGACATATAGTCCGGGTCAGTAAGCAATGTTCTTTTTGTTTATTTGAGAACCTAGTAAATATAACCTTAATATATGAAGGTTTAGGGCATTACAAACTTTAGGATGTCCAACCAGCAATTTTTAAATGTTACCTTTTAACTTTTTTTGTTTTCTTCTTGTGTTTTAAATAATAAATAAATGTAGTATTATTATTTGTTTTTAACATTTTATTGTTGGTGGGTTGCTGTTACTACGTTGCGAAGGCAACATGCAACCCACATTAATTGGAGTATTTTCATCAAACTTAATTAG
Organism: Protopterus annectens; assembly: GCF_019279795.1. NCBI lineage: Eukaryota > Metazoa > Chordata > Ceratodontiformes > Protopteridae > Protopterus > Protopterus annectens. The sequence continues at coordinate 128,388,653 of NC_056735.1, forward strand.
ATAAAAGGAAGTTTCTTGGAGGTTTTCTCCGTTTGTCTGAAGAAGGCGAGGCAACGTCCTAGCCGAAAGTGTCTATCTCAAATAAATATCACTTACTTTATTTTTTGTTGGCTCTTATAGTGTTTCACTCACTAGTAAAGAATTGCCAGTTGTGTGGGTTAAAAATTATTCATATCAGCTTCTGGCCAGAGAAATGGTCTTCTTTATTCTGAATATTCCTTTTATCTGATACGTTGCATCAACAGACTAAACCATCTCAAATGAAAAAGTAAATAAATCAATCGGTTATTGATGAGCAAGGTCAGATGACAAAGACAATAATGATGGTTAGATGTCCATGATCATTAAAGCTGTGCAATGTCCAGATGAAACTCCACAAGTTTAAAAAATAATGTTAATCACAAGTCAAGAAATCATTAATCAATTGTAAATGCAGAGCACAGCAATAATTAAATCGCTGCAGTCCCAACTTTTTTCTCTGGCCTTAAAATAAGCACCTCTTATACAAGCATTTCATATCAAGAATAAAAGCAGCTCTGTGTTTTACCTCTTCAATAATATTGCAATAAGGAACATCCACACTTTGAAATAGTTTTATGCACAGGAAAGATGGCAACAATTTTTTTTTCCTATAGTAATGAAAAGCAGAGTTTTTAGTTTTTATTCCAGTGTAATTGCTTCGTGGTGCTGCGGTAGCATTGTCGCCTCACAGTAAGACATTGTCCGGTTCGATTCTTGGCTAGAGCGTCTTCTGCGTGGAGACATGCGTGAATGGCCGTACCTTAGTTGAAGGTTGTGCGTCAGGCCTGCCAAGCCAGTACATGAAAATCAACTGTCAATTATTAGTGGACCGGAGTTCTGCTGTGGTGACCCCTAACCGGGAAAAGCCGAAAGACGCAAACAATTGCTTCATAAATTTTAAAAACTCCTGTGATGTTATGTACTCTTAATGATGCATTTAAGTGATAGTTTCATTGAAAATAGAGCATTATTTTCCAACAAAGTTAAACTTTTGTTTTCATTACATTGTAAGACAAACTTTCACTGGGATCACTGTTTTGAGCAGAAGATTTATTTTTACCTCTAGCATTACTATCATCTGTGTCTCAGTCTTCCTTCTGTACTTCCAGTCTTTGTAACAGTCCCTATTCCACTTTCCTGTTTGCTTGTTTTGTTTTCTAGAATTATTAATTTGCTGGTGAACAGGTATTGTTGATATGATTGACAAGGTGATATGATGCAGCAGGGCAGCCTAAGAGATGAGTAACCGTGTTGCGTGGCAACAACTGGGATAAACTGGGGACACTAATGCTATAAGGACATGGATGCTAGTCGTCTCTTTATCACAGTCGCATTTTCAAATGCAGAAGTCCTTAGCACTATGCAGGCTGCACCTATGAGATGGCAAATTTTAGGAATAATGAAGCACAGGTCTTGGGGCAGGTACATAATGCTCTGATTCTGGACACTTACAGCTCCTCTCCCAAATGCACCTCTATAGTACTAATGTACAATGTATTGCCTGCATTGAGATGCCACCTTAAAATAAGCTTTAAAAACTAATTAATTTTAGCAAATACATGCTTTCACTGGAAGATTATGCAAATTGTGGGTATTTTAATTATGCAAATTGCAGGTATTTTTTATGAAAAAATTTAGTCAGCCTCATATACTGGCCTTTAAAATAGTTTTATTTGCATGTTGCTGCAAAGTTTAAAAAAGTATCTATGTAATGTATCTTTTGTCCAGTTCACGGACTTATCTAGGCATCATTTTAGGTATATTTATCATGACCTTTTCACTGTGAATACATTTCCATTTTGACTTGACTTGCAAGCTAGACTGAATTCATCACAAAGATTCAGTGACTGTTTTGACACCCAATATCAAACTACTGCACTCTCAGCGTTTATGGTTCTATACTGGCTGCCCACAGCTTAGTGAACAAAGGATATGCATGCACTACAAATTCTCACCTCAGTTATCAAGAGTTATGTGATGCTTTCCACAGAACCCACCAATACAGTACTTAGATTTTGGACATTTTCAGATCAAAACACAGGGAATCACCCCCTTTATCTTACTCTACTAATTGCAAGAAATGCATAATATAAATACCCTCCCTTTGCAAATTGCAAAAAGAAAACATTGTTTAGCAGCCCATCTTTTAATTGTCCCTGTTTTTTTTTCTTTCTTTTATTATTAGTCTCACATTTCCTCCCTTTGTCTTGTTCCCCTTTATATGTATGTAAATAAGCTTTTTGTGATCTGTGTTTTTATGTTACAGACCATTCATTAGAACAATTGAAACCTACAAGGGTATTTTATGTAAAATTTTCTTTTTCTGACATATTCAGAAACACACATACAAACATGCAAGTTTGCCATTCAGTATGCCTGAACTTTAGGGCAAGATAAATAAATACCAAAATTAAGATATATACAAAGACAAAATAATTCATTCTCTAGTTGATGAAACTAAATATAAATATATATATATATATATATATATATATATATATATATATACACACACACACACACACACACACACACACACACACACACACACACACACACACACACATATGCATATCAATGTCTGGTCAGGGGTCCATGAAGATAAGATGTGGAACTAAAACATCCAACTGTTCTGAATCTTAATTTTTGACAATGCCAGTGGCTGAAACTGGACCAGACTGCTGAAGGGCCCATTCGTTTTCAATAACTAGAGGCAGTGATCAATAGTTCTCAAAAAATTTTATTATTTTTTTATTAGATAAAATTTGGGAATTATGCCCATGATTATGATGTATAAATCCTCACCATTCAATGACCTAACTATAATTTTCTGGGGTGTGTGTGTATGTGTGTGTGTGTGTGTGTGTGTGTGTGTGTGTGTGTGTGTGTGTGTGTGTGTTAAAATAGATTATAGGTACAAAAAAATCAATAAAATAAGCTGATATCATTTTAAGTCACAGAAATAAAAGGAAATACAGGTTGTGGAGGATAAGAGCTCTCTCTTAAAATGCCCAGTACCATGAAACATCAAAGTTTTTCAGAATTTACCAAAAGTACTTATTCTGAGTGCTATATATGCTGATTAATCTTGCTGAAAACAACTTTCAGCAGTCATTCAGTTTGTGCCTTTACCCTCTGGTGTGTGACCTGGAGTTGGTAGAACAATATATATTGCAAAAAAAAAAAAAAAAAAAACTTTCACTGAATATAGATTTTAATGGGTTTCATTAATATAAATTGTAATCATAGTAAGTGAGGTTCATGAATCAACATGAATCAGTTTTTCTAAACCTACATGCAAACGTGGATTTTTTTTAGAATTTTTACCCCTAGTTAAATGGAAAATCAGTGTCCTTTTCAATAACTACATCAAGAGACCATAGTAAGAAAAGATGAATCCAAAGCAGTGAATTTATAGATGATACAGAATGCAACACATGACTTGATAGTATAAATAAAATGTAATAAATCCAAAAAGTCAAGTTAAAAAATTATTCTTTTTTTTCTAAAACTGTAGCTTTCCCAAATAACTAATATACAGTCAAAATTACTGCCTTGGAATTGCCAGATAAAGAATCTCAATTTTTATAATTTAAAATTTTTACTTATATGAAATAGGAATTTAAAATAACTGACTTCATAACAGTCAACATAACTTGTATATATAAATGAGATTGTCAATTAATTTTCTTATGCAAACTTACTATAACAATTACAACCATAAGTCTGTAATTATGAACAGAAATTCACTGCATCCACCATTTCAATGAGAACAAATAATGGGGAAAGTCATGCATGTTTTTTATGTGAATCTTCATGTCAGTTCAATATAATTATCATTCAAGACCATAACGTATTTTTGCCTGCTTACATTTTATTGCATCTTATATGATATAGCCACCTACTACATGAATACATATTCTCACCTGAGCTGTAGCTATAAAGAAAACAGAATAGAAAGTTAGCATTCAGAATTCCTTCCTTAAGAAAAATCAATGCTCAATTTGTATTAAACAGATCTTCGAAGGCTCATACACATTTTGTGTCATACCCAGGTGAACCTCAGCCACCCAGCACTGTGCAAGGGATTTATTTTCATTCTTCTTTTATCTGGAATTAAAATTACATCCTCCCTAGCCTTGTTTCAGAATTATGTCTCTTGCAGCAAACATTGCTACTCAAACAGTGGTACCATTGCTTTCTGTTATACTTAAGCAATATGACTAGAAGTTTATTTGTTCTTGACATCCATGCGTTTGTTTGTATCATAGGCAGCAACTTGGCTTCATAGATAACAAAATGCAACTCACAAAAGTTAACCATAAAGAACAACAAAAAAAAAAAGAGAAAAACTGCAATTATGACAAGCAAATATTTTTTGAAACAGCATTCTAAACAGCGTGATATAGACTGTGTCAAAAGTATTAATATAGCAGAATAAATCTGTATTATATACGTTGTTGAAGCCAATACACGTAATAAAGTTTTTTATCACAGCTTATTAGTTAATGAAATAGAAGATTGATTAACTTATTTACTGATCATCTCCTTATTTTGCACAAAATGAAGAAATACTAGACATCATAGTCCAATCTATTGTCTGTCACTATTTCTTGTACAACTATTAGCAAACACAAATTCCATTCACTTGTTTTCACTCTTGGGAATACCATTTTTATGTATCTGTTTATAAAATGGCGAAATGCATGATTGCAGTTATCCAGAAACACTTTCCCATATGTGAATAAGAATCCAGTAAAGAGCACACCGACTACGCAGACCCAATTATGTATAAGTTTTGGTTGCAAAATCTTAAAATCCAAAACTCTGGAAAATTTACATCAGTGAAACTCAAGTCTAGTTGTATTTGTAATGGCTTCTATAAACTTAAGTATTTTTTTTTCTTAATCGAGGGGTACTGCCAGATATATTTAAGCAAGCTGCTTTTCTAAGTTACAGTGGCAATGCCTACTTGAAGTAGTTTAACCCAGTGAATAAAGTTTCATGTGTGGGTGCTGCTATTTGAGAATTAGTTTCAACATACTGAATTTCTGCATATGAGGGATACTGGGGGATGTGACCAATCTTAGCTAATGTCTCTACAGCCTTGCATTTATACATAATATCCTGTAACTGAAGATCCTGATGCCATAACAATGGATCATCATGTAAAATATCTTTCAGTGTTTTGTAATCATTAATGTGATTGATTTGAGGTTTGTAGATATCTAGAAGAAGGTGGATCCCCACTTAACTTCCTCCCATTTAGTGTATACATGTCCCCTCTATTTGGCATTAAAAAAAATCTAAGAGTAATTTCCATAATATGACCTTGTAGGAATGAGTATCCCAATTAAGCATCACTTTTCTATCCAAACCTCCCATACTCTGGGATCCCATAATTTCTTTGCTGATGAAAATATATTCCTTTTCAGTATAAAAATGATGTCTAACTCAATGTATAACTATGCTGGTTTTAGATTTAACCGCGTATGTATAGAAACATTTTGTTAATGCCTCATTGTATTGTTTTAGATTTGATAAACCCCACTCCATCATCAGTCTCATAGCTAGAAATGTTTTCTGTCTACTCACTCTAGGATGGGATCCATCTCTAAGAAAAACAAACATTATTCCTTGAGATTTATCTCTATAGGTAAATGTATATGAATGTGGAAGATGTTTTATTAGAAAATAAGAGTTTGGAAATAACTAACATGTCTGCTCATTTGGATTTCTGTGAGAAAGCATAGGAAGGATTTTACCAGTGCCTAATTGTACTACTCATCTGCCTGTACAGGGGTTTACAATTAGCTTGTATTCCTTTAGAGGGTTTGTCTGTCATCTGTATTCCTAAATAACTACATTGCAATGTTACATTTCATGGCTTGTCAGAAGATAAGGAATATAAAGTGTCTGTAGTATTTTTGATAGAAGAAATAAGGTTTGTTTTCTTTTCATTAAACTGTAGCCTATAAGTTGTTCAAGGTATTTTAAGCCTGCAATGTCCTTCGCAAACTGTGTTGCTGATGAGTGACCCACACTACATAGTCACTGCCAAACACTGTAGAAACAAATGTTCTATAAGCCAGAACAGTAATAACAGCATGTGCTAATTTATAATCCAGAATTTGTATGTATATTTAAAGATATATGCGTACAGATAGATAGATGTAAAGAAAATGTAATGGGAATAATGAACATCCCTGCCTCATCCTGCATTACAGGCATGATCCCAAGAAAGCAATTCCTACTGAGGTAATAGATGCTGCTTGTATTTAACAACTTATATATATTAATAAAAATTTCAGGGAGATTTAAAGATTCCGGATGCTCCCAAATAAAATCCAAGTCAACCCAATCAAAAACTTTTTGGAGGTCTGTCAGTATTGCTACCCTGCATATAATCCTGTGCCAACACCATTTGGACATTTAGCCATTACCTTAAAAGATCAGGGCTGCCTGCTCTATAAAACTTGCTGCAGGCAGGAGATGAGATTTCCTATAATGTTGATGATTCTGTAGGCAAGGATTTTGGTGTAGCTTTGTACTTCCAGTTTAAAGACTGACAGATTTGTAACTGATGCGTTATTATTTTATCTTTATTTGTGTTATGGAACAGAATGAGTTTTACTGCTAATGTTTCTTGTTGGACCCCCACTCCACTATACTTTCTCCTTCATGGAAAACTTTGAATGGTTCCTTAAGCTATTCTTTAAATAAAAAATAAATAATCTGATTTAAGTACATCCAGTCCAGAAGCCTTTGGAGAATTAAGATTATTGATTGCATCTAGTATTTCCTCTTCCAAAATTAGTTGCGCCATCTTTTAACTTTTATCAAATAGACAGTTTTCTCAGTTTTACTTCTGATAGTATTTGGACATAACTTATAACCTGCTTGGGTACAATCTTGTTGATTTAAACTGAATTATGTGTTATAAGATGTTACGCAGGCCTCATCGATTCATAATGCGCATGTATCCATGAGTTTGTGGGTTGCTTAGTCTTTGTGATCTTATTAGTTTGTCTGTGGGTACAATATTAAATGTATTCTGAGATGAGAACAACATCTACCCAGTTAAAGACATTATGTACACCCTCTTTCTACCAGTATCTCTTTTTCAAATACATTAGTTCAGTCTGGAGACTTGCTGGCAAACTCTCTAAACATCTGGAGGGTCAAAGACACTAAATTTGCTGGTCTAGTCAATATTTGCAACCTGTCATCCTCATATCAGAATGATCAGTTCTCCTGCATTCATCCATTACCACTGAAGTGTGCCATGTCATGTGGAACAGATATTCTGCAAGTAAAGTAGTATAAGAAGGAAGATACATCACTGAAACACGTCTTTAAGACATACAAATATTGTTTTTGCTACATGTATCAACTGTTTCAGTATCTTAATAGACTCCTACAGACATTCAAGCTTATCCAGCATCTTCCTCAAGAAGACACAGCATCCTGTGACCAAAGGCTGTCTCGTATCTAGCTAATAAATGCCATCAAGGGCATCATACATAACAAGCCCACACATAACAAGCCCACAGCTAACTACACTGTTTCGCATACTGTATTGTTTACCTGCTTTTCTTGGACGATGCCTCCTTGGTTTTATTGTAACAAACAAAGCAGAACTGTTTTCAGCCTTCAGACTGAAATTGTAACAGATAAGAATCTTCTTTTCTACAATAATTTCCCTCAAAATATTGATGCACGCCTTCAAATGAAAAAAAACAATGATCCTTTTGAAGGAATGTTCACTCCTATGACCTTGTCAAAGGAGAAGAGGGACAGACATATATTCACTCTTGATAAGCAAAATTTCAAAGTGGTTTCACTATTACCCTCTCTCGTTTCAATACTCAAAGGAGCACAGAGGTCACTCAAGCATCCTCCTAATGATGGAAGTGTATTTCCTCATTCAATACATGCAAAGCTTCAATCATATATTGAAAAACACAAATATTTGTCTTATGTACAGTTCAGATCTGCTGTGTTAGCATCACACCTCTTCTAAAACTTGCTGTTTAACCAGCGCCTTCTGCTGCTTTTACTTAAATTCAGTTTGTAAGTCTGTGAGACACTTTGGATAGACTTGATATGCAGAAGATCTTGCATCACAAATGCCAACTGCATATTGATCTGCAAGCTTGTAATAAGCTATTTAAAATGTTATTATCACAGAAAAATGCATTGTTAGAAGACAAAAAGAATGATATGTTACATCTAAATCATAACAAGTCTCTCAGAAATGAATACAAACACCAACAGCAAAGTCCACAGCAGAGAAACGACAGGCTGCAGCAAACTGTAGTTTGAAGTCTTTTAATAACCTTTAAAATCCAAAAAACATCGAATATCTCAAGCGCTTTCACCTGGTTCCTACCAGGATCTTGATAAAGCCTGGTAGGAACCAGGCGAAAGCGCTTGAGATATTCGATGTTTTTTGGATTTTA
>NC_056735.1:128402135-128577135 GCF_019279795.1 Protopterus annectens
TTAATTATAAATAGTAAGTACTTTCATTTCATCCAAGACTTCATTTAATACAAATCACATTAACTTTTCTTCCACTTCATATCCAAGCTAAAATTGCAAATATAATTTACAAATGACAAATAAAAACACTTATTTATAAGCATCAGAATAGCAACATAAGCACAATATAAAAATAGATGACTCATTTAAAGTGCAAATATCTTCTTGTCTTCTTCAACTCATTACACCCTAGTGACATCTCAAGGCATTTCCAGTTGCACCCTACTGACACCTTTAGGTGTCAATTTTGTTCATACTTGCATATTTGTTCATAACTGTAGTTGTTGTTGTTTGTCTTTCGCTTTTCCCGGTTAGGGGCCGCCACAGCGGAACTCCGGTCCGGTAATGATTGGCAGTAGGTTTTTATGTTGCCGAGTTGCCAGCTCGATGCCCAACCTTCAGCGAAGGCACACCCATTCACACATGTCTTTCGGGACGCCACTCGACCGCGGGGAGGACATGCAGACTCCACACAGAAGGCACTCCTCGCACTCCAGTCGAGAATCGAACGGGAGAACCTCTTGCTGTGAGGCAACAACGCTACACTTGTTCATAATTGTAGTAATAATTCCAAAAACCACACTACATACAAGGTATTATTAGATTTCAGTTTATAGCTTCACAATGACAAAATCAACTGCATTAATATTTGACACCTGCATAGCACAGATCAAGATATATTGAATATTATCTGAAAGATATTTTCTTGTATTGTAGTAATGTTCATATTTTCTCTAAATATCTCAACAACCAAGTGACACAGATATAACTGCTTAGCCTCTTATGAAAGTTCACTGATGTATAAAGAACAAGTTGATGGCACTATGTGCATTGCTTGAATGGATACTGAGATATTGTAACCTGTTTATACAGCATTACATGAATCATATTTACTGTGGTCAGTGTGACTTATAAAATCCAGCTAGAGTTGAAGTAGCGCAAATATTGTAGATGTTACTTTGTGCTGAACAGTTTGCCATTTACAATTTTCTAGTGACATTTATGGCTCGAAAAATAAAAAAAACATTTATTTGAAATGTGCCTGGTATTCAATAAACTCCATGTTGGCTTCATGCAAAGTGTACACAGACTTTACATGTGTGAGCAGCAGAGGTAATTACATATTCATGCCGTGCACCATGTTTAAATGTAAATAAGTGTGGTCTCATGGCTGGCAACAGTGTTGCTGGCCAGGAAACTATGTAAAGCAACACAGATAGCAAACCTGTTTACCTCAGAACACAGTGGATTAGCCAGATTGCGAAGAATGCCACAATGATTGCCAGGGCTTAACTTATAGTTATGTATATGGGCCAGTCAAAGTACAGAACAGTTGATAAAGTGAGTAGTATTGTGAAATCCCATTCCAGGCATTCTGTACCAAAGTTGTATAAATGATCTGTAAGGGTACATGGACTGCCATGTAAAATAAACACTCAGGGGAAGCGTGTGTATTGAATAGGGACACAGGGATGAACTGTAGGAATGAACACAGGAAAAGATGACACTTGAAACAACCTAATGTACAGCAGATGAGGGTATGTCAATGGAAGAGAGTTGCCGCAGCAATGCCAATCACATATCAGTATGGTACAGTACAGACTGCACTGTAAAAATTGCATTATGTGACTGTCATACAATGTGACATAGCAATGGGAAAGATGTCTTGTGAGATAAGCATCCTTACATAAACAATGCAGAGGACATCTAGCAGGGATGTTATATACAACTGGGGTAGGGTGCATAGTATGAAACTGTGCAAACTAATTTGCCTGAATATAAGTGTCATCACAGAAGAGGTTTGCAGCAACTGGGACACAGGTAAAGGCTCCAAGACAACAGTAAAAGAAGCACAGACAATAATTGACAATATCAGAATAATACCACTAGAAATCCCATGTCTCTGTCATAACATATGTGATTTAGAGCGATTAGAAGTGGTTCTGCACAAACACACTTGTACAACTACTATGGCATCTCCACACTTTATGAGGGTAATCATGCACACTGCCCTGACAGTGCAACATCTGCTGGAGGTTTTAGCAGGGACACTGCTATACTTGTATATGACATTATGATTAATACAGGCTAACCGACTGGTGTGCATGGCATACACACACACACATTTTATATATAAATATATATATATATATATATAGTCAATTACTGGAACAGGTATCACACATGCATCTGGTGTACACCTTGATGGGAGTTCCACACCATCAGACAGTAATGTCTATACCACAAAAAGAATACCTAGGTACGGCCAATAAGATGTGTGACAGGTCACTGTAGCAAAGGCGGTACACTTCAGTTACACATCACTGGAAGATGTGCAGGGAGGTACATGAAGAAGGGTGCATTGTACTCAGTTACTGGTGTGATGAAGGCTGTGAGCTATGGAGGTCAGTGATGTGGATGTCCTTCACATACTCAGTATTTGCATTACATACAAGGGAATAGTCTACACTTTTGCCACAAGCTGGTGTATGCTCTACATTCCGTCTTCCCCAGGACACAGGTCACTGTATTGGACTGATTATAGGGTGTGATGTCCACATTATCCTTGGGTTGTGTGTTTGTTTTCCTGACATACCAAATTCCCCCATGTTTTTGTTTCACTTATAGGTATTATCATGGCTGTGGTTGCAATCTTTAGTGTGTAGACACTGTCTGTATTATACTAATATCACAGTTGGAGTCAATGATTGCCCACAATCTGTAGTCCTTCAGACAGCTATTTGGACACAGGATGTGTATGTCATCTGTGATGTCTGTCACTTAAATAATGGACAGGAAAGGGCCTAGCAGACAACCCTGATGTACGGATCTGATCACTGAACCTGAGATATAGGTCATTTACACATTTCAACATATTTAGATGTGACATATGTGATACAGTGGTCTCTTCACTTGGTGATATATGTATTTATGGCCATGTCTGACAGTTGAGTGAATACCTCACTCCGGATTTGTATCATATACCTTACCTTTATCCTGGTCAAGTTTCACAAGATTTATTAATTTATTTATTTAATATTTGTTGACTGGGAAAGCCCGACTAAGACAGAGCCTATTTTCAGCGGAGGCTGGGAGAGAAATGTTGCAGATGCAAGTCTTTGGAATGTGGGAGGAAAATGAAGTACTTGGAGGAAACCCATGTGAATGCAAGAAGGACGTGCAGACTCTGCACATAAGGCACCCCAGCTGAGAATCAAACTAGAGAACCTCTTGCTGTGAGGCAACAATGCTAACTACTGCACCACTGCACTGCACAAAGATGATAGTGTTGTCATCATACATGCCCTCAATATCTTCTTTGAGGACATCTAACAGATGTAACAGACATGATGCAGCAGTACCTACTGACACAGGTCTGTTGCATACAGCTGGGATATTACTAGTGTCCATTTAGCAAAGGTTCATGATGGCATGTTGGTCTACCTCACAGATAAGGTGAGTCAGGATGTGTCTATTTATGCATGCATCGGGTGCTGTCCCCCCCCCAACCCAGATGGATACACGTTGATGTACACCCTTCTACAGGAGCATAGTTTGTGTGGAGGGTGTGTTGAAGTGTGCATTCAACTTTGTCTGGAAGGCGTGTGTGCTGAGTCATGCTATAAGTGATCTGTGATGTTGTCACAGCCAATTGATTCTGTGTGACCAGCCTGGATGAAGGTAAAACAGTGCATACTGCCTGTCCTAGTCTGGCCTAGGATTTGGATAAATTTTCTCACTCAGGTATCATTGAGAAACTCTCGGTGGGGATAAAACCTTACATCACACGATGGGTAACCAACTGATTCACCGATAGAACACATACTGTGAAAGTTGGTGAAACAACCTATACCAGTAGAGCTGTCACCATTAGTGTACCCCAGGGATCCGTGCTCGGCCCTTTACTGTTTGGAATTTATTTTGCAACAGTTCAGGTTAAAATATATGCATTTGGCTTACCATGTTTGCTGATTCTTGCATATTGGGTGCAATCATTGAGTCCACCAATGATGATATACTACAAGAGGGGCTAACGCAAATAAATGATTAGTGACAAAGCCACACAGTCTACAAATAAATGCAAAAGTTTGTCTTTATTTGTATTTCTTCAAAGTGGAATTCCCAACTAATTACAACATTGACAACAGTTCCGCTATGATGATACCCAGTGATGCAAGACCTGGAAACACACATAGATAGCAATATGAACTTTGACCACCAAGTGTCCACACTGCTATTGAAAGCCTATGTTGTGCACATCATAAGTCATGCCATCGTATTCATATCTGAGGATTATAGTACAGCACTGTACTTGAACCTCATCAAAACACTAATAGAGTATAATGCTCTCTTTTACTTGTACCTCAACAGACACATGGAGCAGCTGAAAAGACCACAGGGGTTCTCATCAAGAAAACACAGGGCCTACAAGCCATGCCATGATGTATGTGGATAGACTGAAAGCCATGACACTGTAATCTGAATCATACAGGATGAGGTGACTTCTGCCTGGCCTCCATGCCAGACTCTGACCCTGCCCTGGTGAGAATACTGCACATCCACAAAAGAGACATAGCTGATGACACCAGTAATGTCTGGTGAGGAGAATATGGTGAGGAGAATATGGTAATAACAGTGTCCCACATGTTGGTGTAAAAGGCTCTCTGTAACATCAACCAAGTGCACAAACACACACACACACACACACACACACACACACACACACACACACACACACACACACACACACGCACACACATGCACACATGCACACACGCACACACGCCATTGACTGCAGTGAAAACAGAACCCCTTACCTATCTAATACATAGACTATAGAGCTCAGTACTTTATGCAAGTACCATGGCAGAAGTCTGTCTTTTACAAAGCTGCAGAAAAACTTATAGTGGATGACATCAGCAGTGGATGTAGGAATGATGATGTGGAGAGGCCTGCATAGGTTCATAGGAGGTTACTAGGCTAATAGCCCTAGGGATTTTAAAAGCCTAACAATGTAAAAACTTGAGTACCTGTATTAACCATAGTTAGGTGGTCATTGTTAGCAGAGTGATTTTGTGATCAGCACTGACTTCCCCTGTCCACGAAGGGTATAGGCACCACCCTAGAGGTGACTTTACAGTCACCCATCCAGTTATAAAGTATGCGCTTCAATAGGGTCACTGAGCATGCAGTGGGATTGTATTCCAGAGAGCAATTTCTGCGGGATATATCTGTCTCTCAAGCATGTTCTGTTTATGTCACAGACTAGGTTGAGATCCCTGGATCAAGTTATTCCTGTCCTATTTGATTTGCAGCTGTCCAGCATTTCCATTAGGGAAGGGACCAAAAACTGCTCTGTAGGCCAGGAAAAGCTCACCTCTAACCAGCCTGTATGATACCGAGTTAGAAACAGGACTTGTCTTTCCATGCATGTCATGTTTTGCAGGCCCTGGATTCTCCTAGTTAGAAACCTCTGTGGTCTCAACAATTGCTGCAGGTGTCTGGTGAGGTACATACAGAAGGGAGCATTGTACTCAATTAGTGGTATGATAAGGGTAGAATACAGCAGTGCTATGACCTCCCTGGTCTTGGATGCAATGGCCTTTTTTATGAGGTGCATAATGTAGAATGCTTTTCTCACCACTATGAACACATGGTGATCAAAGTTTAGATTGCTATCAACCTGTGTTCCCAAGTCTCACAACACTGAGTTTGAGCTTAGAGGGGTGCTATGTATATCATAATTAGCAGGGGCTACTTCTTTGCCAAAGGGGACAATGAGGCATTTTTTGTGTTAAGTTTCATCCAGATAGGTTTAATAAGCAAGATCTACCCTTGACAAAACCAAACTGGGTCAGGTCAAGAGTTTGTAAGTTTGCCTATGTCCTTGTGGATAAGGTCCATAATGATTCCTTCCATAGCTTTGCAGATAAGGCTGGTTAGACTTATGGGCTGATAGTTCCCAGGGTCAGTTGATGGATGTGTAGGCATGTTCATCTGTGAAGATAGTTCCAGTTCTGCATGTTACCAGTTTGAAATGCATTGCATATCACACAGCATTTGTTATTAATTTATGTAGTGTAGTTGATCTATTTGTGAACAAGTACTGAGAGACCAGGGTTGCAGTGCATGGGGGGAGGTAGCACATGGCTGCATTTTAAATTTGTGACCTATTGTTAGATAGGACCTTCAGTTGGTTATGTTTCCACATGTAGTTTCATGGAATTAAGAGTAAATGGACAGTAAACAGCACTAGTCCATGCTAATAGTGATGTTGCTGAATGCAACAGCAAGTAGTAAGTTTTTACAACAGTTGGCATTGTGTTTGCGCATGTGATATACACATTTCTATTACTTCCCTGTTTGCATGTAGTTAAGCAGTGTGCAAATGCGGGTCTCACTGCTAAAATTCTGAGAGTTAGTATTGAGTGTATGGAACACACCTGCTGCTCAGCTGACTCCGTGGCACCAGGTGTAAATGCATTGACACATTTCTTTTTCAGCCCAGATGATACTGGGTTCAAATCCAGGTGTATCTAATAATTTTAAATAAACAGTGATAATCCAGTGACATTAAATCTTTGTAGTACATGTTGCTGTTTGTTGGCATAGTGCAGTGTGTTTTAAATGGCACTGCAAAGAGGTAAACGCAGCAATGTAGGGCTGCTCATCATCACTTGGCATTGGTGCACAATGTCAAACTCCATCCAAACACAGAGGCCAAAAAATGAAGGGATACATTGCTTTTTCTGTCATTTATAAGTTTTGTGCATGATTCTATTTTTTTGACGAGATTACAGGTATTAAAATGGGGTAGATAGGAAGGTGGTGAAATGGGGAGCAAGCAGGAGAAAGAACAAAGGGAAAGGAATACAGGAATGTGCAGGAGGGAGGTATAAAGAACCATAGCTATCTATGTCTTTAACAGTGAAAACTGAAAATATGTACAGAATATTAGCTGAATTTGGACTGTCATCTCCAGAAAGAAGGGTGACAACAATACAATTATGTTGTATAGCCAATTGGACTGAATCAAGTGTGTCAAAAAGACATGTGTGCAAAATGGAGAGCAATGTATGGGGGGGGGGGCAGGTCCCCATTTCTTTTTTAATTCAGTAAGAGAGGAATGCTGGGTAAGAGATGTAGGCATTTCTGGACCAGGTAATTTGGGTAGGTGAGGAAGCAAATTAAAACAAGACAAAAGACAGGGATGTTGAGGGACACAAAAGTTTGGGATACAGCATTATTGGGGTGAGGGACGAGACAGCACAGCCGCATGCCTGTCAAACACAGAGACAGTAAGGATCTAGTCCTCACCCACTGGATTGCCATCACTGTCACGTTATTCAGATGCTGGCTGGATTGCTTGATGTCTTCTCCTCCTATGTGCCATGGGGGACAGCAGCCTCTCCATGAAGCATAGGTGTTCACCAATGGTGCACTGCACAACCCTGTGCACCAACCTTGGCAACTACTGGCTGGTGATGTAATCAACACCTCCGCCAATGTACTAGCATTTGAGACAGTGCTACCTGAGTACATAGGTAGTGCAGGGGCAGCAGAGGCAGTGCTGCCAGTTTGGGTCCCAGATGTTAGGGACATTGGTGCTGGAGCCAATGGAGCAGGGGCAGGCTGACCCACTGAGGCTGCCCTACCTTGCTGTGTTGTAGAGCATTTAGTGAGTTGGTACAGACAGATGATATGGAGACATTCTGACAACATATAATAGAAAATAAGAAAAAAGATAAGGGTCAGAGTGAGAGAAAAAAGAGATAAAATTAATGCCATCAGATGTGACATTCAGTACATGAATGCAATTATATAACTAATTTATCTGAAATATTACATTAAGCATACATCCTAACAACTACACACTATAACTACAGACTGGTGAAAGTAATCCTTGAAATTTGCATATATTGCACATTTGCTTGGTCCAACTGTACAGATTACATTTAACAACAGGGCATTTATGCCACTTGTATAGAGTTTAATTTAATGAAAAATTATTAAAGAAATGCAGTATTGTATAGTTGTTATTCATGGTATTTGAACCCACAACCTCTGACAACAGTCTTATACTTGACTCCTAAAGTTGGTTTGTGCTAAAGACTAATGCATACGTACTCGTTTTACTGTTAGGATATGCATGTTCAATTTGCTACAGATCTATAAAAGACCCAAGAATCTGTCTTTAACTTTTAAAGCTACAACAAAACTTCTGCCCAACACACAGCCACAAACCAAGTGAAATGATTTATTGAATGATTTAGCGCTTTCTTCCCGATAGGGACTTCCTCAGAACAACATACAATAATTACCCAGCCCTTAAATACACATAAATTCATTAATTGTATAATTGCACTAATCAAATAAAACTCATCATTACAAAACATTAAAATACTGTTAAATATACACACAAGTAAATACAAATACATAAACTTTAATATCATAAAATTTCTTAATAAAATCTTAAAAAACATTTACATATTGTCCTAACCTAATAAATGCTTTAACTTTAAAATGCATGCTATGTTAGTAGCTTCATTGATTCCTGGGTACTGAGTTGCATCTAATTTCAATTGCCATTTCAGCTCACAGTATCTAGGTGGGGTCCTTCACTAACTGTTCAACTGCCAAAAACATGAAGTAGTGCTCATCATGTTCTTTGATGTGTCTATATAAGGCATTAGTTATTCTCCCTTTCCAAATATCATTGTTATGTTCACTAATGCAATTTTTTAATGACCTACTGGTCTTCCCTATATAAAAAATGGGACACTTTTGGCACTTCGCCATATAGACAACATTCGAACTATCACAATTAAAATGCCCCTTTATAATAAAGTCCTTACCATTGAGTTTAAACTTGTCATTGGTTTCCAGGATGTGTGTACAAAAGTTGCACCTCCCACACTTAAAATTCCCATTTGGGCTATTAGTACTTCCACTAAAAATGCCCTTATTTACTTCAAAAATGTTTTTGAATGACTTATCCTTTCGAAACACTATCTTTGAGGGGGCCTTACCCACTTTTTGCTCAACGCTTTTATCATAACTCAAGCTATCTCAATTTTTAATAATAACCTCTGCTATCTTGTTTGCATCTAAATTAAATGTTGCAATAAAGATTGAACTATAATTTTTACAAACCTGCCTTCTATTGTTATCTTGTCCCACAACAGGCACCATTCCACCACCCAATACTGGCCTATAAATACCTTTCATACGTTTTCCTACAACTTCCTTTCTTATTTTATCCAAAAAAATGTTGGGATATCCCCTTTTAACAAGCATGTTGGTTATAAGCTTAACCTCATCCAAAAAGTCACAGTCAAGCTGACCATTCTGGCCACTCTCACCAGCTGTCCCTTGACTATTGACTTTTTTTGGTGTATGGGGTGCCAACTACTTAATTCTAAATAAGAATTTGAAAAAGTGGGTTTTCTATACATTTTGGAACGTAATATTCCATTATTACTATCCCAAATCAAATCCACATCTAAATAAGATATTTTCTCCTTACTATAATGATTCATAAACCGCAAAAATTCCACGGTATTATTAATATAGGTCAAAAATTCATTGAGCTGTCCTTCAGTATCTTTCCACAACAGGAACAGATCATCCAAAAACCTGGTATAATGCAGGACATTCAACCAATGTACACTATTCATTAAATGCTCCTGTTCCCAAAAGGACATGATGAGATTTGCAAATATGGGGGCACATGCTGCCCCCATTGCAAGCCCAGTTAACTGCTTAAAATACTGGCCCTCAGAATGAATATAATTGTTACCCATGACAATATCCATAAGGGCAGTAATTTCGTTAATCGAGTCTTGATCATATATATCCATCTTAAGCAGCTGTTTTTCTAACCATTGTATCTCCTCATCATGAGGTATAATGGAAAAAGGATTTACCACAGTAATGGTCACCATTATCACCCCAGAGATTAACTTAATTCTTGCCAATTTCTCCAAAAAGAGCCATGAATTCATAGGGATATATGTGAATTTTAATAAGCCCTTTTGCATGCTATAATCTAAAAATGTACTAATAAAGCATGTCTTTGATCTATGACCGTCCACTATAGGGCGAAATTTTAAACTAGATAAACCCTTGTGAAATTTTGGTATTCCAAAAATATTGGGTACCATGGGGTGCTCATTTTTCATGTATTCAAATTCATCCAAACTAATCTGGCCCTGATATAACATATCATCTAGGGCCAAGTCAATCTTCCGATAAGCTATATGAATCTCATTTAGGGAACTCTTCTCATATGTTCCATCCATTAACAGTGAATTCATTTTATCTAAATATTCACTTTTATTCATTAACACCACCCCACTTCCCTTATCAGGTTTCATAATACTCACTGTTTTATCACTAATAAATAATTTTCAAAGCTCTTCTTCCTTCATAGTCAAATTACTGCCATAATCCAACTGGGGGTGTTTATAAAATTGCCTAATTTCTTTCTCACATATTTTTTCATATAGGCGTATGACATTATTTAAAGGGAGATTAAAGGCACTCGGTTTACTTGACCTACCTTCACCTATTTCACCAGTGCCCTTGTGCCCATTAAACCAAATTTTTAAGTTTAACGTACGTGTACATCACTTTAAATCAATCAAGGTGTCTACCACATTCCCCCTTCTAGAGGGTACAAAAGTGAAGCCTTTGGCCAAAAAGTTTGCATGGTCCACTCCCACAACTTTTGTAGAATAGTTAAAAATCTTGAAGTCATTTTCACTATTATTAATAATGGTACATGGCTCACTATCTTCATCCCTATTATTCACATTTTCAACATATTGAGCCAACAAATATTCAGAAATGTCACCATCAAAATTGGCCTCATAACTATCTACTTCAGTTTCAACAATATCATTTAACATTGCTTCAACAACATTACTACCACTAACTATAGTGTGTGTGGCTGACTCTATGTTGTCCTTTACCAAATGTACATCTGTTTCAATGCCATTATCCACTATAAATGTGTCACCCAGGCCTTCTAAATTAAAATAACATACATGGCTTTTCATAGTCAATGCATCATCATTCTGCAAACTCAATGCATTTGAAACGTCTAAAATGCTAAAATCATTTAACCCATTTGAATTATTTAATTAATTCAATATATCCATGGTTGCCCCACTTGGGAAACTACCTGGCGCCACTGTCCCAATATTTAAATCGATCCCTTCAAACTCACAAATTTCACTTGCATTAAAAGAACCTTCTACTTTAAAAAAAATCAGCTATAGCAATATCCATTAATTCATCTGCTGATAATTGACATTTGTTACTCTCTATAATGACCCCCCCACTTCCGTAACCTTTTCATTACATTTATCACAAACCTTTATATCATTTACCACATTTCCGATATTTAAATCATTTTCAAAGTCCAAATCCACCCCACTCAGGGAGATCATAAACACCGCAATGTCACTGTCTAACTCAGTCATTACAAGCTCACTAGATGTTTTGCTGGTATTACTTACATCAAATATGCCGGCTACAGCAATATCCGTAAGTTGGTCGGCTGTTAATACCTGTTTTTTTGCCTTTTTAGACCTCGCTCCTTGCTTCACGTAATCCATGTAATTGCCTTCCGAAAAATGTGACTGTGGGTTCTTTCCACTGAGCCTTTCTGAATGCCTCACACCATCCACTGGTACAACAGAAGATTGTGAATTCAAACGCTGTTCTCTATGTAACCCTGGTGCTGATGTCACTCGCTCCACCCCATATGTAAATGTTTTTTAAGATTTTATTAAGAAATTTTATGATATTAAAGTTTATGTATTTGTATTTACTTGTGTATATATTTAACAGTATTTTAATGTTTTGTAATGATGGGTTTTAATAGATTAGTGCAATTATGTAATTATGCAATTATACAATTAATGGATTTATGTGTATTTAAGGGCTGGGTAGTTATTGTATGCTGTTCTTAGGAAGTCCCTATCAGGAGAAGAAAGCACTAAATCATTCAACAAATGGTTTCACTTGGTTTGTGGCTGTGGTCTGTGTGTTGAGCAGAAGTATTATTGTAGCTTTAAAAGTTAAAGATAGATTTTGAGGTCTTTTATAGATCTGTAGTAAATTGAACATACATATTGTAACAGTAAAACGAGTATGCATGCATTAGTCAGAGGTTGTGGATTCAAATACCATGAATAACAACTATACAATACTGCATTTCTTTAATAATCTTACATTAAATTAAACTCTATACAAGTGGCATAAATGCATTGTTGTTAAATATAATCTGTACAGTTGGACAAAGCATATGTGCAATATATGCAAATTTCAAGGATTACTTTCACCAGTCTGTAATTATAGTGTGTAGTTGTTAGGATGTATGCTTAATGTAATACTTCAGATAAATTAGTTATATAATTTCATTCATGTACTGTATGTCACATCTGATGGTACTAATTTTATCTCTTTTTTCTCTCACCCTGACCCTTATCTTTTTTCTTATTTTCTATTATATGTTGTCAAAATGTCTCCATGTCATCTGTCTTTACCAACTCACTAAATGCTTTACAGCACAGCAAGGTAGGGCAGCCCCAGTGGATCAGCCTGCCCCTGCTCCATTGGCTCCAGCACCAATGTCCATCACATCTGGGACCCAAACTGGCAGCACTGCCTCTGCTGCCCCTGCACTACCTATGTACTCAGGTAGCACTGTCTCAACAGCTGGTGCAGTGGCACCCTCCAGAAGCAGTGGTGATTACATCACCAGCCAGTAGTTGCCAAGGTTGGTGTATAGGGTTGTGCAGCGCACCATTGCTGTACACCTATGCTTTATGGAGAGGTTGCTGTCCCTCATGGTACATAGGAGGAGAAGACATCAAGCAAACCTGAGCAATTATGCCAACTTTTGGATGATGTTAAGCAGTCAGCAGCAGTGTCAAGCAGGCAGGAAGGCAATGTTTTAAATTGGAAGGTTAATCTGACACTTGACCTTAATTTGAGGAGTGCTTGTTGTTATAGCTTGGAAATATATATTGAAAATCGTAAGGTAACTGTTAGTTGGGTTAAGTTGGCAGACGTACTGGAGGCATACATGTCATGGACCTGACACATTTGTTTTTTGCTTCATACACTGATAAAATTGATTTTTAAAGTATGGGATTCAAACCTAGGCATAAGCGAAAAACATTTTCTTCCAGAGTGGAGATTTTCCATCTTTGACACATAGGAGGTGCTGCTCACACATAGTTAGTAATCATTCATAAATACAGGTGACAGTTTGAGGTCCTAAACATGTATGTGTGTGACCTGGCAAGGTTCTTGTATACAGCTCAGGTTGTGTATGTGTCTTATTTAACTGTGAAGGCCATCTAAGTCCAGATAGCAGAATCATACTTCAGAAATATAGCAGACAGTATACCCTCAGTCAAACATCTGAAAACGCAGTAAGAGTGTCTTATCCCTCATACATATAATTTATATCAGCTCCACTACCTAAAGTGTTATACATGAGAGTGAATATCATGAGAAATGGAACAACAGTACAAATATCTGCAATGTCCTGCATTAGAAGACAGGATCATGTGTATGGCAGCCTTACACTTACACCTGTTGCCACAAGAAAGTTGAAATGACACTTGTATGTTTTTCAATTTATTGCAATAAACTTCACTGTCACAACAGAAAAAATAGGTTGCACACCCTGTACTAAAATCCAGGACTATCTATATTCCAGCCTTACACTTACACCTGCTGCCACAGGACTAGTTACATGACAGTGCCATAATCTCCTAGTCATTCTTTAGTTCTCTATGTTAACCACTTTGCAACACTGCTTAGTGTGTTTGTGTGATGCCCAACAGAATTAATTGAATGCATTTACTTTCAATTATTGGCTGTCTGCTTCCTGTCTGCAAGTGCTTGATGGCTGTAGGTGTTGGGGAACCTTGCTAAGAATGGTGTTGCTTGATAGAAAGCAAAAATTGCCACAATATATCCTTTTTGACCTTGACACTTTTACAGATGCCCTGTCTGCAGGTGTTATGTCTGCTTCCTGTGTGGACCACGATTCCAAGTTTGCACACTGTTAAGCATTCTGCAAACTAGATAAGCACAGCCAAACCTGACATTCATTTTTCTCCATTTCCCATGTTTATGCTAACCCACACAGCATGCAAACACTTTTAAAAAATATATAAGAGAAAAATAGTTGAAATGAAGAAAAGCAATCTATGAAATAAACACTACGAAATGTTAGTACACATGAAATATTTCTACATAGCTCTGGATTTTAACTCTCATTCCAATGAACCTTCAAAACACAGTAAGGATACCGTATCCTTCTTTGCCACACAAACAGCTTTGCAGTAGGAAACTGAAATCAATCTGCATACAACCAACTGCAACATCATCCACAGTAGTAAGAAGCCACATAACAGATATTTGTACATGCATTACCTTTGGATGCAGCACACTGAGTGAACACACAACAATTTATAACTATTTTTTGGAAAAATGCAGCCCTGCCTTACCTCTCTATGTTTGTTGCTCATTCTTGGCTTATCTAACCAGTACTCTGAGACACGCATTCTGTAATGCATGCTATATCATTGTGCTTAAAATGAGTGAGGATATTAAATGGCAATAATAATCAGTTGCCAACAAATGAAGGGGAGACTGGATGTTAATGAACAGACCCTGTAAATTGTGTTGCTTACTTGCATTTACAACCATGATGACATTACTTCTAAACTTTGCAAGTCAATCTGACACACCCACTGGAGGTACGGCAGTCTGCATTGCTGTTTTGTTTTTCTTCTCCCTACTAGGAATCATTCACAGTTATAATCCATTAGCAACAAATACTGAAGGAGTGCCTGCACTATGTTTACATCAGATACACAGAGCTAAGTATCTGGGATTCGGCAATTCTAATGAGTTCACGTATCATTTGCATCTTCACTGTGCTCACAACCCTGAATCTACATGATAAAATGGCATGTAGCTGGGGAACCTGAAGGTGAGAAGACTTGTTTATGTGGAGAACACAGAAGATGCTATTACTTCGGGATATATCTGCACAGAAGATTACTTAACTTGATAATATATACTTGCATTTTTCAGTTATATACTTCATATGCTGAAATGTCATTAAGAAAAATCTGTTTAATATTATATTAGCAAATGCTACTTTTACCTTTATGCATTACTTAGAAGTGTACTGATAGCATGGGCATCTTTGTTGGGGCATTTCACATGTATACATGATTGGAAATAACTCAGATTGGAATGTTCTATGTTAAATCTGTAGACATGTTTCAGGGACAGTTCATTTGATAGCACTTTTAGCATTTCACTGGTTTGTTACCAAAATGTGTAACCCTCATGCAGCATTCCTGAGAACATTAGAAAGTATGAAGATTCTACCCAACACCATGCTACTGGGTGACTTCAACTATCCAAACATTGACTGGGAAAACTACTCAAGCTCAAACGCCCTAGCCCAATGCTTCCTTGAGTTTATAAACTCAAACGCCCTTGAACAGCTGGTCACCACTCCCACAAGAGGTGACAACATACTGGACCTGGTCATCACCAACATGGGGAACCTATGTTTCTCACCTGAGGTAAACTCATCATTGGTAAGATCAGATCACAAACTAATCAAAATGGACATCCACATCCCGACCCCCCCCCCCAGTCAAGGTAATCAAGGTAAAAAACTTCTCTAAAGCCAACTTCACACTCCTCAAGACTGAGGTGGGAAGTTTCAAAGCTCCCAATCAAATGGAAAATGATGACCCATCAGCAGAATCCTTTACAAGTGCATTCTATGAACACCTTCAAGAATGCATGGACCGAGCCATCCCAAGTAAAACCAAGACCAACTTCTCAAAAAATAGGAAGCCAGTCTGGTGGACCCCAGCCATAAATTAACTTTACAACAGAAGGAGGAAACTCCTGCAAGATAGAACAAAATCCCAAAATAAGAAGGCATCTCTGATTAACATCAGTAAAAAACTGTGCTCCCTCATTAAATCATCCATGGCCAATTTCGAAAGTAAAATAGCCAATGACTCTAAGGATAACAACAAGGCCTTCTTTAACTATGTCAAGAATTTAGGGGAAAACTCTCAGATATGCTCCGAGCTAGTGCATAATGGCCATAAATACACTGAACCAACCGACATTGCCAACATCCTGGCTGACAAGTTCAGTGCAAACTTCACCCCCCCCCCCTCTCCACCAAAGGGGCTAGCACCCATCCCAGAAGAATGTGGCACTCCAGATATCTCACACACGGAAGTAAAGACAGACCTTGCAAAGGCCAAAAACACAGCATCAATGGGACCAGATGCTATCCCAGGTTGTGTGTTACACGAGCTTCAAAATTAACTAACCCCCCCATCTCAAATCACTATTCAAACTCAGCCTCTCTACAGGCTATGTACCCAAAGAATGGCATACAGCAACAGTTGTACCACTCCACAAAGGTGGTGCCACAACTGACCCTGGGAACTATCGCCCTATAAGCTTGACTAGCTTGGTCTGCAAAGCCATGGAACGCATTATCATGGAGCTCATTAACAGGGACATTGGAAACCTCCAGACACTGGACCCCACCCAGTTCGGCTTTGTTAAAGGCAGATCCTGCCTCCTGAACTTGGTCAACTTCTTTGAAACAGTCACCAAGGCCATAGATGAAGGGAAGGTGGTCCACACAGCATATCTGGACCTCGCTAAGGCGTTCAACACCATCCCACACTCAGGAATCATAGATAAACTCACCAGCTTAAATATTAACCCCTATGTCACGAGATGGGTTGCCAATTGGCTCTCAGACAGAACCCACATGGCAAGAGTGGCAGGCACCATGTCTGACTCTAAACCAGTCACAAGTGGAGTCCAACAGGGCTCAGTCCTGGGACCCCCTCCTGTTTGGTATATATTTCTCCAAAGTACAGGCAAAGGCGGAGGGACTGTGGCTAACCATGTTTGCAGATGACTGTAAATTGGGTGCACTAATTGGCTCTCCAGCTGACACAGACATCCTGCAAAAGGGTCTCACAGAGACAAACACTTGGTGTCAAAGTCACAGCCTCAAGCTAAATGTCAAAAAATGCATAGTAATCCCATTTGGGAAAAACAAAGTACCTACAAACTACCACATAGATGGGAATCCACTAAGTACAGAAGAAGTATTTAGGTACCTGGGTACCCAAGTAGATAGCATGCTCTCCTTTGATAACCACATAGCCGAAACAGTCAGGAAATCCTTCTATGTGGCACACCTGATCACAAAGGGTTTCTCATCCAGATCCAAGGAGGTGATTGTGCCCCTTTACTCCTAACTCATTAGGCCCATAATAGAGTACAATGCCACATTTGGGATGTACCTCAATAGACACCTGCAACAACTAGAAAGACCACAGAAGTACCTCACTAAGAGGATTAAGGGCCTTAAACAATTACCCTATGAAGCATGACTAAAAATGCTCCAGCTCTTCTCAGTCGCTTACCGTCTGCTCAGAGGTGACCTATGCTTGACCTATAGGGCCATGTGAAACCCTGAACTAATGGACATGCTTCACCTCAAAAAAACGAGATCCCTCAGAATCACTCGCTCTAGTGACTTGAACCTATGTACAGCAATAAACAGGACATGTTGGAGGGATAGAGTCCTGTCCCAGCGACTCCCCTCACTCTGGAATAGAATCCCAATCCATATTCGACAGAGCTCCTCTCTGACCCTTTTCAAGAGAAATCTTGATGAGTGGATGGGTAATCGTAAGTTCTACCCTGGGATCACTTCAGGAGCCTTGTTGACAGAGGCCCAGGTTACTAATTTAATGGGGAGGCGAAAGCCATCACTCTGTGGCTAGGCTGATAAATGCCCATAGTACTTACCTATGAACCTATGAACCTATTTGCCTGTTTTTTTGGGGGTGGCAGAGCAAAGCTGCATTTCTCTTTTGGCACAAACAAGGGTATGTTCCTATTGTAACTCTTTTTCCTTTACATTCAGCCTTGCTTTGTGTGTGAATGTAGTGTGTTACAATGACACAGTTCATATTGTTCATATTTCAAATATCTAGACTCTTTCTCTAGTGGGAAATAGTGAAATGCTACCTTTTCTAATTTATCTGGAAAGAGGAATTTTTTAGTTATGTGGTACTTATGTGTATTATCCTTCTGCTGTGTTTTTTGTTCACCTAGGACTATGGGTCCCAGGTGTCTCAATTCCCAAAAAACCCTCTTCAGTGATCCTGAAAATCAGGTCATTCAGGAACCTTTTAGATGGCATTGTGCCTTTCTGCTTGAGAGGGGACGTAGAGATGTGTCAGGCAGAATGAAAATTTTGCTGCAGATAGTTGCAGATGTGAGTGCAGCAGGTGGCCACAGCAGGACATATGATCAGGTGCTTCATAAGGCCACTGATATGATCTCATCTGCATGGAGGAGAGCAGTTGCAGTGGCCTGAGATCAGATGGATATCGGGAGAGGGTCCTGCAACAAAGCCATCACTCACAGCAAATTAAGAGTTTCAGTCCACTGTCAGGGATCCATACAGCTCCCAGAAAAGTGCAGAACAAGCATGTCCTTGACATTGATGCTACTGTTTCAGGGACAGCTGGTATGTCCCAAGAAGAGCTTCCAAGTAGGCTTTTGTATCTCAATTGATAAATACATTTGTACAGCAAAATATTTACAGCAATACTTCAGTTCTGTTTAACAAGAAATTGGTTGGGGGAGATTTTAGATTACTACAGTTAACAACACATTCTGATTTATTATACATGGACTTAGGTTGGACTTGTCATCCAAATTCTTGTTGAAATAGTTAGACGTATAAAGTTAAAAAAAGTTTTACCATCTCTGTTACCATTAATTATGATGATGTTGCCTTACCTTTTGCTAAACTTCTTCCCTGACCATTCAGCACAGCTGTACATAAGGCAAACATTTTTATGTCAGTACCGATGAGCAGTTGAAAGAAATATTTAATTTGTGATGCTGGTGTCATGACTGTTGTGTGTATTGTTGTCCTGTCTGAGATAGTGGCACCACTGTTAGTTTGTCAGCATATATTGGACTATAGCAGTGTAAATATTTTTCTTGTCATTAAGACAGGTGACCCTGACAGTGGAATTATGGGACTTCTACCACCTGATGTTAGAGTATCAGCAGACTCTGATAATGATGGTGGCCAAAAAGAGGCACAGTCAGGGAGTACAGAGGTTGAATCTGACACTGAGGTTGACATTCAGCTATTCCCTGAAATTCCTTCAGACTCAGCCAGTAGGCCTATATCTACCCATTGCAGTAACTCCTCAGATCTTGGACAAGTAGAGGGTGAGGCAGTCAATCAGAGAAGTGCAGTTATAATGGCTTCAGTACCTGTTGACTCTGGCCATAGCCAGAGTATGGGCTAGGTGCCATGCAGGAGGGTTGTTAGGGGTACTCAGAGGAGGCTTGTTGTCCATCATCCACCTGATCCAGGTGTGTCTCCCTGTACCACTCAACATATGTTTAGGGCCATCATGGAGGCACAGACACAGTCCCACAAGTCCTCCAGAGAAATGCTTTGGGTTGTAGATGTGGCAGAGACTGACATGCATGACTGCCTCCACCATGTTGCCAATTCAATGTAAAGGATGAATAACACTTTGGAATGGGCAATGTCTGTGAAGGAACATCTTCTGGGAGGAGAACAGCATCTTCATGGTCATAGGTCAGCCACGTCATCTGCTGTTAGCCAATGTGGCCATGCCCAATCATGCTCCAATAGTGGCAGTACTTCCACTGCTCTGTCAATGGTTGAGCTGTTCACACCCAGACATGGCAGGCCATGGGG
The DNA here is from genome assembly GCF_019279795.1 of Protopterus annectens. Lineage (NCBI taxonomy): Eukaryota > Metazoa > Chordata > Ceratodontiformes > Protopteridae > Protopterus > Protopterus annectens. The sequence goes on from NC_056735.1 coordinate 128,422,033, forward strand.
TCAAGGTCCTGGGTGTCCTTGTGAGGGGAGCTCATCCAGCAGATATCAGTCATGTTCAGGTAGCAGCAATGCATCTGACTGTGGTCATGGAAATAGCAGTGCAACTCCTGGCAGAGCCAGTTCTCATGGTCAGGTATGACAATGATGAACTGCCACCTCTACCGTGCACAGCTCACACCTGTCTGACATACCAAAGTGCGGAGCTAGCACAGAACTTGGCTGTGTTCCTGCAGACATGCACACACCAGTTTCACTTGGAGGACCCATGCAGACACACTCATGATATTTACATTGTTCAGCCATGAAGCTTAAAGCTCATTATATCTCACTGGCCATTTGTTACTTTATCCAAATGAGTGACTACTTCTCTTCCTTAATCAGACATACTCACAGACCTTTTGTGTCAGCCTAGGCTTCCTGGCCCTCACACATTACCCTGTGCAAGTGATGATAACTGTACCGTATCCCTGTTTTCTGTCTTTTGGATTCATGAATACATAACATTTGTGTCTGTCAAGGTGCACAGCTGATTTAGTGCTTAGTATATCTGCATGTGTGATGTAGAATTGGTAATTGTACCTTTGACTTATATTGATCTTAGAAAGTTAGACAGTTGATAGCATCAAACATTTTTGCATCAGTGTTGTTAATGATCTTGTGAGTGTTGTGAAGTCTGAAACTGAAATGTGCATTATTACTTTCCAACTTCTCTCTTTAATGATTTTCCAGTACAAATGTATGGTGCTAAACTGAGAACATTCAGTGACCATCGGTACGTTTGAGAGGTATAACTGTGTGAATCTATGATGCCCGTGGCCTACTACTTGATAATGGACACATATAAGACAAATAATTATCTGCTGTCACATGCTAAAGTAATTTTTGTACAAGTCACCCACATTTTACTTGCTTAAACTACCAAGTAACATCTTGCAAGCATATTCCATTCATTCATATTATTACACAATACACTCCAAGCTAAACACTTACCTTGTAAGTCCAGCAGTCACAACAGTTTTAATTCAGGGCTGACTATGTCTGATGCTAGGAATACACAGCCTGGCATCAGTGTTACTATATGAATATGCATAGGAGGAAGGTTTTAGCCCCTTAGGTGGTGAGTGTGCTATGTGTTGCCTCTTATCCAATGACAGGGTATATTGAGCATGCCTACATATGCCTACACCCACAGAAGGTGCTGGTTCCCCCTCTGACTCCTCAGCTGCGTGTGGCTGTGGTGACCTTGCCATTGGTGGTGGGATGTGTTCTCCTTCCCCTTCTCCTTCTTGATCCTGCTAAAGTTGTTTTCTCAGGATGATGTTGTACAGCATGGCACATGCAATGAATATTTCAGTACATGTACATGGATTGTACTTCAGAGATCTCCCAGATGTATCTAGGCATTGGAACTGAGACTTCAGCAGCCCAAACACATACTGTATATTTCTGGTTTGAGCGTGTGCCTCATTATGGTGTTCTTTAGTGAGTGGGTGTATGTGCATTTCTGATGGGTGTCATCAGGCACGGCTCCAGTGCATAACCTGCATCCCCCAGTAAATGACCCCATGGGATATTCCCCATTGTGAACATCTGATACAACTGGGAGATGTGCCAAATATGCGAGTCATGATAACTGCCTGTGTTGCCAGTACACACATTCAAGATGATTCCCTTGGCATGACATGCAACTTGGAAGCATCAGCAGAAAGCACCCCCATGATGAGCATGTCCATCTCTCCCTGCTGCTCCATTCAGTCACCTAAGCTGTCAAATTAAACCCTGGATTTGCCTGGGACTTAGTTAGAACTTTAACCATCTACTCAACCAAAATGTTTATGGGTAATAATACAGGTAATATTTTTAGTAGTAATATCTTTCACAGGACTGAAAGGGCAACAGTTCTGGTGACTTTATTTATTGAGATTCGATTATCTAGAAAGTCTGACTAGGTTAGAACTCATTTTCAACAGGGGCCTGAGGAGTAAAACTTCAAAGTATTACAAAACATTTTAGGTACAATAATTTTACAATGTTCAAAAATAATACAAAAACATCTACAGTTTAAATAATTATACCAAATTAGACATAATATGAAAGCATTCATTAAGAATAGATACACGTCATATGATGATGATTTAATATTTAGAGAAATTTTAGTAACTTTATACAGAAAATAAATGTAAGTTAGTATAATACAAACAGGAATTGCAATACAAAGTGAGAGAAAAGCAGAATTATGGGATATTTAAAGAGAAAACGCCAGGAGAGAGAAATTGATAGACATAAGGTATGAATAGAAACTTGTCCACATTTAGGGATACAGTTTATCTTGGTGTTGATCAAGAAAAGAGACAGGTTTTGGCAAGGAAGTTTTTCAGAATGGTTTTGAAGGATGAGAAGGAGGGTATTGACCTGATGGTTACAGGGAAGGAGTTCCAGGCTTTAGCAACATGATGTGAGTACAGAAATGTCTGACAGTTGAGTCAAACAGCAGATTTGATAGGTTTGTGTTAAGACAGGAGATTTTGGTCATTGGATCATAATGACCTATTGGGAACATAGTTGTGTAGAATGTTACTCATAACTAGACAAGCAATGAATGTTGGATAATTTTATAAGGCATAAAAAGCTGTGTATATGTTAGATAATGGGGTAGATCTAACCAATTTAGTCTTTTTACTGCTATACAGTGATGGGTTCTGAAAGGGGTATTTTCTGCAAATTTACCATATTTGTTATAGCATTGCTCAAGTTTCGATTTTTGTGATGCCTGGAGGTAAGTAAAGATGAGATCACCATAAAAGTCTGTGTGTGTTAAGGAGGTAAGTAGTTTTACTTGCATCAGTGAGAAAGGTTTTGGCTCAGTAAAGAGTCCCTTGTTTTTGATGAGTTTTTCTTATGCAATTTTGTATATGCAGATCAAATTTAAGACTATCATCCAATATCATCCCTAATAATTTGCTATGAGAAGTGATATCAGTGGTTGTATTATCAAGACAGAGGAGTTTAAAGTTTGTTTTTTCATGACGGATTTGGGGAAAAATGTATTACTTTATTTTTTTTTTCAGGGTTGAGCATGAGTTGTGAGTTACAAAGCCATCTTTCAGTGGCTGTTAAAGCTTCCTGAATAATTTTTGGGAGGTGTGCCATATTGTCAGATGTGTAAATGAGTGTGGAGTCACCTACATGCTGTTTTAGGGAGGCATGTTGTGTGGATGTGTAGATGTGTAGAAGTTGTTGGTGAGAATGTTCAAGAGGAGGGGACCAAGGATAGAACCTATTTTGTCCTTTTTACCTTTGATGTAATTAAAACTCATGCAGATATATCCTGTTCATGTTCAGCACTCTCCAGCCTCAATAAAAGCTATGCACTTACTCCTATCAGAAAATAAATGCAGCCCGGCTTGTTAGTTTCCTTATTGAAATAACTGTGACACCAAGGACTGCCATTCTGCCCTTTATGATGTAAATACAGCTAAACATTGAAACTGACTTAGCCATATTGTCTTGGTCTGTAACAGTACTTTCAGACAGTGGTATCATACCATTGACAGCTGTGATTACTATGACATCACTTGTCCATTGAACTATCTATGCTGTTCCTTTTAGTATAACTCCAAGTGACACTTTCTGGACATATGTTGATTTCCTCAAACTGAATAGAAGTCATATAACCACATTTTACAAAAGTCAACCATTACACAGTTTGCCATTCTATTATCAACATTAGTCTATCAGGTTTGATATTTTCTAGCCAAATTTACTGGATACCATACTTGGATACTTAGTTATTAACTTTACTTACATTATGCTTTTATATCAAATGACGATAAAACAGCTGTTGCAGAAGACAAAAAGTCATTGCTATAGTATGCTGTGACTCAAATCTAATGAAAATTTCAAGGGCTGCCTTATTCTAATGGATGAAAAACAGCAAACAGATATGTTTTACAAATAAAATAATACCATAATAATTCTGTAAGTCAAAAAAGTTAGTGTCTGACATATTTCAATTTGTTTCACATACATAACCCTCATAATCAAAATAAGCAAATATTAAGTTGAAATTATATTACTGCAGGTCAGCTGATTTTACATGCAGACTTCCAGAATAATCACTTTTGTTTGAGTGTCCCTCCAATGTCTTACCGCAGTCATCTGAAATTCTGCCTACAACAATGTATTTCATTATATACATATATATATATATATATATATATATATATATATATATATATATATATATGTCCTGAATATGAGTCTGATCATAATTTTGCTATGTATACATATCACAAACAGCTGATTACCTTATTCAGTGAAATGCATCCTGTTCCTCTAATGACCACATCAAGATATACACTGGGCACTGGGCAGTGTTACTGATAATATATGGCCATAAAATTGCTTACAGACCAGAAACATATCATACTAGTCTTGATAAGCCATGAAGGTTACCTGTTTCAGAAAAGCATGCAGACTTGGACATACGTACCTGATGAAGTATTGACACTAGATGTTTTAGTCATTGTATAAGTACATTTTAAGCAAATGAGAGATGTAAGTTTGTTACAAATGAATGAACTTGTTTTGAAATGATCCCTAAAATAAAAGGAAATGTGTTATGCTCCACTGCTTCAGAAGACTAGCATTAAGATGTCAGAGATTGATCTCGGATGTGGGCACATACATTTTTAATTCTACAACATGGCCATTTTATAATACTGAAAATGTTGTCTTTGAAAGTAAAGATTGAAAGGTTTAGCAAGATTTTGTATGTGTGGTGACCTGGCATGGAGCAGTACATGCAGCAAGAATCAAAATAGGTGGAAATGTCAATAAAAAATTAAATTGCCATCACCTGTACGCTTATACCCTTGAGGACAGCCTGAATCACTAAAGTCTAGACTGCATGCTGAGTATATTGGTCCGGGCTTTTCTGTTTCTGATAAATGTACATTCAAAACGGATGTACTTTTATGCTGTGAACTCTCCTGCTCTGCAAGCAATTGATGAAAGTTATGAATGCCGTAGCATATGTGGTATTCCAGGAATTGTAGTGTCTAGTAATATGTCTTGTTTCAATTGTATGAAATTTACAAAGCTTATAAAAAGGAATGAAAGTTCTCAAGCAACTACTATATTATTCCATGCTTCTTTTAATGACCTAGTAAAAGAGATGCACTCCCCGAAGGAATGGATGAATAAAATGAAAAGAGAAAATGTAAAACATGATTTTTACAGTTCTTGTGTAGTTATATCATTGTCTGAAAGATGGCAGGTTTGTGTCTTGAAAGAATGGCTTTGCCAAAAAGATTGAGAAGTACACTGTACTTTGCCTTTTGCCAGCTTGAAAATAAAAATCCAGAAAAAAATAGTGCTTTCAGAAACAGAATTTCAGGAGATATGCAATGCAGACAAGCATGCATCTAAAGTTCCTATGAAAAATTACATTTATGCCAAAATGATTTCCTGGCATAGCTGAGAGTTGGGCATGCTTTGTATTATATATGGTGGTCATTCATCTTGCTTCATTTCTGAGGACATCTGCTGTCCAAATAAAAGCAAGATCCTTATAACATAAACCAAAAGAGGGAATCTCAGGAAAAGAAAGAAGAGTCCATAAGGGGTGCACAGGTTCCACTTTCATGCTGCCAGACATGTCTGAAGTATGTTGGAAAGATCTGGTTGAGAAACATGTAAGTATTCTTGTTGTGGTGAGTGAGAACCTTGAACAGCCATTACCTACACCTATGATTATAAGAAACACGTGGTGTCTTCCCCTTTACTTCAGAAAAGTGCCTGCCTGTTTCAATGGAAAAGTATGCTATATGTTGGCGATATATACGTATATATATTTTAGAAAAAAAGGAAAGCGGTTTAATTTTAGCAAAATCCTGATTACATACTCGTCTTCTTTGTTAGAAAATTAAAATGAAGTCTTGAAATGATAAACACTCATCTGAATGCTACTGAGTGTAATGCTGCAAAATTTATCTGCCATTTAGTGCAAAAAGTTAAGAATCTCAAAGGGTGACTGAGCTACTTCCTGTAGTCAAAGGATTAGAGCTTTCTTACTGCCTTCCTCCTCCATTTGTCTACTGTGTGACTGAGCAAGCACTTCACAAGATATTGCTGGGTCACACATGAAAAGGGACACTTTTATCCAGTGGACTTACCTGATGTACACACAAACACACACACACCTGAAAATGTTTTTTTTTCTTTACATACAGTCTGATCATTTTTGATTTGCTCTAAAATTCTAAAATCGTTTTTTTAATTTGCTTTTTGCAGCAAGATATGTAAGTGTGTGTGCGTTTGTGTGTATGTTTGTGCATGTGTAGTAAGTCTAGATGCAAGAGACAAAATTATTGAATGTGTGAGGTTAGTACAGATAATGTAGCTAATACAATGTGTGAGGAAAAACTCTCAAGTCTGAAATACTTCTCACTTCAGTTTCAGTTAAGTTGCTCTTGATTGTATCAAGAAAAAGTATCACCTACTGAGATATAAAGACTGTTTTTTTTTCCTACTGTTGTTTTATTGTTCTAGTGATATTTGGTCTTCTAATTGAAAGTGGTAAATCACTGTATGTATTTGGACAATACATTGAATTGCAGGACCTTCAGTTATTTTTATATCCCATCCTCATTGTCAATAAAAATCAATGTAATATATGTTGGCATAACGTCCAGAGACTTCAAAAGAATTTAACAGCTTTAATTAAAAATGTTGTCTTCAATAAAACCATCTGCAATAAAGTTCATATTTAGAACTTTATTGCAGTAAACATTTTCCTAAATGCAACCCTGCAGAGTAGCTGAGGTAAACTGAATTGGCTTAGAATTTAAATATTAATGCATTTCACCTTAGAATGTTTATCTTTACAATTATGCAGGAGGTTACCTTTTAATAGTAAAACTCTACACTTTCACTGTACAAGACATATCCACATTCAGCATTGCTATTGGAATATCAGCCTCCTAAATGCAACATGTTTAGCTGATAACAAAATTATTAAATAAATGTTAAATGAATATGATGGCAGAGATGTTTATTTTGACATTGACAGTACAGTTGCTAGAATTACATTGACAGAAAATATTTTTTTCAAACTTCACTGAACAGCAATACATATACCAAAAAAAAAAAAGAAATGAAAACAAAGCAAATAATTGGCTTTGCATGTTCATTAGTCAATATTCAAAGTGCCCACAGACCATTTTGATAAAATCTGGCAAGCTTTTTAAACCATGGCTAAAGAGATACTTGCAAGAATATGCCTTGAAGACAGCCATAAAACCCAGTGGTGGCTGGTGACTTCAAATCAAAGGGGGGGCTGCAGGAGACAGCTGAATGGGTGGGGGTCAATGGGAAGGGGTGTGGCCAACTACAAAGGGGAGGAGCTATGCTCAAAACAACAAAAACTGTAACTTTAATTAAATACGCTGCCCTGGGTGCCAAATTGTCATTATGAGAGTCCAATCAAGACAAAATAAAGTGTAGAAGAAAAAATTATGTCAATGCATTGGCTGCATGACAGCTTACTTAATATCTAGATGGAAACAAAAAGGTTGTGAGGCATGAAAAAAATAAATTACTTTTTAAATATATTACTGGAATGCCAGTCAAAATCATGTGTAAAAAAAACAAGCAACCCTCAACTCAAACCACTTCTCCTTGCACTGCAGTTCTAACCATAATTTATATTCCGCTTTATTAAAGTACCAAGTAACGTGCTGAAAGTAGCAATCTCTATGATACCCCCACTTGTAAAAATGTTTCTTATCCAAAAAAGACGTGCTGCCTGACAACAACTATCTACTTGTTTCATGGGGAAAACATGATCAAAGTAAAAAATGAAAAGCAAACAAGAAACAAGCTCAAGATACATTGCTTAAAGGATTACTGTACAGGTTATAGTCCACACATGATAGATTGGCATTCTGTTTAGTTTACAGGTAAAGCCTGCAAAGATGATTGCAAGTCTCCAACAAATGTAACAAACTTCTTAAAATAATGTAATCCTGTCCTTTATTACAAATACTGTCATATGCATTTCAATACCCAAAGCTTATATGTTATCTAGTTATGTAAGTATTCTCTGCATGGCAACAACAGAAAGGCTTTCAATTTTTGCAATTCTTTAACAATATGCTTATAAAAGCTTACTTACATCTTACAATCTCAGACAAGCTTACCTGATGGTCACTAAAGAATTGCTACTTAAGCACAGAGCAACAGGCACTTTCTGAATAATAATAAGCATAAATCAACAGTATAAAATATGACAGAAACCAGAACATTCTGCAAAATCAAGGACAGATGAAAAGCCACTGTAGTACTTGTGTCTACCTTGGATGGGGGGATACTCTGCACATTTACACTGCATAACTGCTCCATGCCTTGCTTAGACACATCCAGAGTCACTACATGGGGAAGTGGTGTGCAACAAGTATGTCACAATTTGAAATATCTATGGCTGACTGTGATGGCCCTGACACATTTGTCATACCTCTCAACCTCAGAGCAAGACATCTGGACAAAGCCATACAAAGAAGTGAGACAAAGGCTCAAAAATAAGGACGATTTTTAAATATTGCTCCTATAAACGTAAAAAGATAATAGTAGGTCTTGCATTAGTATAAAATTTCTGAAGGGTATGAAATATGAAACTGAAATGTCTGTCATTATTTTCTAACTTCAGTCTTTAATGATTTGCCACTTATTTGCCAACAAAACACAATTTTATGAAAAATGGACCAAAAATATGATGCAAAAATATAAAATAGCCACACAATACAGCTAGGAACCTGTCAAAGAAGGGACACTTTTTTAATATTAGCACTGCTAACTTGAGCAGCTGACAAAATAAAAGAATCTACATGCATTTCTGAAATAAAAGTAATCTATAACTCTGATTATTACAGTTATTTATTAATTGTAAATCCTCCATGTTTTCTTCCAAAATTGTCATTTTGCAGAGGGATTATTAGGGGAAGAGCAACATTTTGAGCCAAAATCAGGGACAGTTGAGAGGTTTGGTTATGCTTAATTCTATAAAGCAATTTATTTGCATGTACCTGTCAACCTGTTAATACAGGAAATCTGGACAAGGCCAAATATATTGGGGGAACATATAAACAATTAATTCCTCTTGTATAAACTGAGACAGTCAATAGACTATAACAGGTCTTGCTTTAGCATGCATTTTTCTGAATGTTATGATGTCTAAAACTCAGTGTCTGTCATTATTTAGTGACTTAATTCCTAAATGATTTGCTAGAAAACCACAAAGTTTATGAGGAACAGACGAAAAATAAGTAGCAAAAATCTATTCATTCTGTGAAAATCTAGACAGTTGAGAGGTATAGTTCAGCCGGGGCTGTCTGAGTTTGCCGCCCTTCCCCCTCACAAAATCATGGTCAAATGGAGCCTCCCCCGTGCAGCCATTCCAATGAACCATTACTCGGCTATTTCACCCCATTTACCATAAACACTAATGTGCATACTGCTTTACTTCTACAAGGATTTGGACATCATTTGAAAGTTTTATTTTGCATTTTACAGCACAAACACTAAGACATCTGCTAAACAAAGCAATACAGTCTCACAATGAAAATAGACTTAGCATTAAAACTTCTCTGCCCTTGAAACTCACATTCATTGAAACCCACATGCAAAAAAAAATACATTTTGCCAGTGGCAGATAAAGATTAACTTTGGGTTGTTTTCAAATCATAGGCCCCTTGCACATGAAACATACACGTATTCTTTGATACACCTTCCTGATTGTATTAAATTATATTCCTTGTACAATACAGTATAGTTGTTAGAGGGCGTTTTAAATTTATTGTTTTGAACATTTTTCCAGTAAACAATGAAACAAAATGCATGCACCAATGACAAAACTGCCCAATTCAGAACATTTTCCAGTAAACAATGAAACAAAATGCATGCACTAATAATGACAAAACTGCCCAATTCAGAACATTTCCATCATAAAAGTCTGCTCAAACTTCTACAATCCACCAGTATCAGTAAATATGCACAATCTCTGAAGAAGTAAAAGTCATCTAAATAATTCCACATTAAAGAAATCTGTAACTAATGAAGAGGTTGCTGCTAGCAAACAACTTTATAGTTCATTGTTTCATCTACAAATAAAGTGTCTGTTGACCTTGAGGAATAAATTGCCTATGTTGCATTAAAAAAATGATAAGCTAGTAATATTGCAATAGGGAATGGATGGCAAACTGATAACAGATTCATAGTTACTAGGTATCTTCACCAAAAATGACTGCAGCATCCACGGCCTTTACACCTCAGTACAGTATCAGCAATGCATCTACCTACTGTGGGAGTAGAACCCATAGCCTACTGCATCAAAAGCAAGTACACTACCTATTGTCCTATTAACAATGCAAGCTGACTTAGCATAAGGAGCATTAAATTTTTGTTCCCCTGCAGCTCTCAGCTTCTTGTAAAATCTACTTGCTACTCAGCTGTATCTCTGAACTTTTCAGCACAAAAAATCTGGAAAAAGCCAACATTTATTGGGGGGGAGGACAAAAGCCCAAAAACCAGGGACACGTTTTAAAAATTGCTTGTATAATGTTGGAAAGTTGCTAGAATAAAATGCTGTTTTACCGCCATACATTTCACTGCCAAGTATTGAACCCAGGACCCTGTGCAAAACAGTCAGAACAACATACCGCTATACAAAATCATCTGCTTTGGGAAAGAGAGGAAGACTGAAACTTAAATGGCTACCATTTAGTGAATTCAGCTCTCACCATAGCTGTCAACCTCTTACAAAACATCTAAACAAAGCCAATAATGAGAGAATACAGCCCCCAAACATATTCAGTGAATTCAGTTCTCACTATAGCTCTCATCCTTTTAGCAAAAAAACACATAGACAACGCCAGTAATGGGGGAATACAGCCCCCAAACATATTCAGTGAGTTCAGTTCTCACCATAGCTCTCAACCTTAGCAGAAAAAATATGGACGAAGCCAATAGTGGGGGAATACAGTCCCAAAATAGGAACAAATTTCAAATACCCATGTTATAAACTTAGAAAATTGCTAGAATAAAAGGTTTTGTGTTACAATGTACTTTCTGAAGAATATGATGTTTGAAATTCAAATGCCTGTTATTTTTATTTATTTAAAATTTGTTAACCTGGAAAGTCTGACTTGGAACAAAAGCCAATTTTCAGCAGAAGCCCAGGGATAAACACTCCAGACATATATCTTTGTAAGATGGGAGAACATGCAGACTCCACATAGAAGGCACCCCAGCCAAGCATCAAACCAGAGAACCTATAGCTGTCAGGCAACAATGCTACCAGTGCACCACTGCACTACTGACTGTGCAAGGTAACAAAAATACACAAACCACAGATTTTATGAGGATCAGAACAGAACAAACATGAGGCAAAAATCTGCAATTTTTTTACCAATGGTGATGGGTAGGGAATTTAGGCCCTTGCCACCTGCAACCAAGGTACAGGGTTCAAGCCTGAGGTATTCTCTACCCACCACCATGTGTTCCCTCTAGCCACCAGTATACAGCAACTGGGGCATTTCACACATACACACCGTTGCTTGTAATACACTTACATGCATGGGTCCAGGGCCTTCTGTTGCTGTATAGCTCCATATCTACTTGCTAAGCTCCCGTGAGATGCCACCGATCCTGTGGTGAAGTCCTTCCTTCCTGTGAGAGCAGGCCAGCCTGCAGACATTGCAGTCTGATCCCTTTCCAGTCTATGCAGTTGTAACTAACTAGACATCTGGGATGCTTTTGACTGCTGTGTTTCTAATACAGACTGCTGCTGAATCAGTCTGGAGCTCTCGCATGCTCCGGATTAGTTCAGCAGCAGTCTGGATTTCAGAAATACCTTGCACGCTCGAAGGTCTTTGATTTTTATTTTTTTTCTTTAGTTTCTTTTTTCTGTCTTTTGGGGTCTTCCTTCTTTTTTTTTACAGCTGGGGGGGCTGCAGTCCTGCAGTCCAATAGCACGGGCTGCTCCTGATAAAACCTCAACTACATTGTTACTTTAGATTTTCAGCAGAAAATGGGAGAAAGGTGACTGAGTTTTGCAGAGCAATTAAATGAATGAAAATGGGCCCCAGGTTACAACTTAAAGGTCAGATAACCTGTCCCTCTATAAACAAAAATAAAAGCAACACATGTATATGAAAGTTGTTTTTCATCTAAGACTCTTATCGATGCCTCTAAATTTGCAAAGCTTGAAAAAACAATTCTTTCTGTAGATTCCAAAAGCTATAATTCTCAAAACATTAAATCACATGAAGCAATACACAAACAGCCACCTGATGCAGTGAACAAAGTGAAAAAGTAGGAGAGTGGCATTGAATCAAACTATATGGTGACAGTTGATGCAATACTCTGACCCCATATAGATAACATGAAAAAAGGACCAACTATGATGAAGATGCATGCATGTACACACGTACACTCACACACACACACACACACACACACACACACACACACACACACACACACTTACAGCGATTATTTCAAAGAATGAAACAATGAAGATATTTGCCACATCTATAAAGCTGCTCACTCATTCTTTGCCAAGCATTTGTTTATCCATGTTTTACTCAAATTTTGTACGAAAATGTTATCAGGTATGCAAATAAAAATACTTAATGAATGCACTTTTGTTTAATACACATATAATAGAACATGGTACAGTTAGTGTTCTGTAAAACGCCAGCAGATTTATTTTTAAAATGTGATGATATTGTGCACAGCGGGAAAGCAATGTGCACTAAACAGACACACATGACTTGATCTGGCTTCTTACCAGTATCTATATTATTCTCTAAAACATTTTTGAGTTTGTGTTGAGCATCTGTGAGTGAGTTTCCTTCAAACTGCACCATGTGCTGATATTCACTGCCTTCAGCAACTGCTCCACTACTTAGGCATTGAGACACTGAGTCCTGCCACACTCCTCTGTTTGTAGAACCATGTCTCTGTTCCATCCGCTAATTAGTTAGACATTGAGACACCAATACACTGAGTCCTGTCACACTGTTTGTGGAATCATGTCTCTGTTCCATCTGCTAATTACATAGACATTGAGACACCAAGACACTGAGTCCTGTCACACGCCTCCATTTGTGGAACCATGTCTGTTCCATCTGCTAATTACTTAGACATTGAGACACCAAGACACTGAGTCCTGTCACACTCCTCCATTTGTGGAACCATGTCTGTTCCATCTGCTAATTACTTAGACATTGAGACACCAAGACACTGAGTCCTGACACACTCCTCCATTTGTGGAACCATGTCTGTTCCATCTGCTAATTACTTAGACATTGAGACACCAAGACACTGAGTCCTGACACACTCCTCTGTTTGTGGTACCATGTCTCTGTTCCATCTGCTAATTAGTTGGACATTGAGACACCAAGACACTGAGTCCTGTCACAATGTTTGTGGAACCATGTCTGTTCCATCTGCTAATTACTTAGACACTGAGACACCAAGGCACTGAGTCCTGTCACACTCCTCTGTTTGTGGAACCATGTCTCTGTTCCATCTGTTAATTCTTGCTGGTTACTCATGTGGTTATTATCATGGAACAGTTGTGGACTCTGTATTACCCCCAACTGCTTTCTTCACTCAGTTACTAAATACAAATCCCCAATTCAGTGTACTACTCCCAACCTCACCCTCACCCCCCCCCAAAAAAAGTACTCCTTTCTAGAGGTTAACCTGTGCACTACTCCACAGAGTGCAATTAACAAACTTAGTCCCTACAAACAGTTTAGCCCATAAATATCTACAAAATATAAATTAAATTAATCTGTTCAGTCACATTTAACTAACCTGCATACTTCTTCAGTGAATACTTGAAATAGTGGACATTATGAAAGGTTTTCCAGCTTGCTTCCCTTCTGCTGCCAGTCTCAGACCACCTCATATCAGGTCTATATTATATAAGCAAAGTTTTATAACTTTGAATACCATATGATCGACACCATATGGTCAAAGTTATAAAACTTTGAACATTTAAAAAAAAAGTAATCTTCCCTTTACCACATTATAGTGCAGTCTCGGAGTTAGTATATTTAAAGAGTGGGGGTGTGGGGGGTGCAGGGGGGGCTTGGCCCTCTGCCGACAACCCTCAGTTTCGGGTTTGTTCTTTTCTTTTCTTTTTTTTTATATTCAAAGTTTTACAACTTCAACCATTTGAAGTCAGTCATATGGTATTCAAAGTTATAAAACTTTGAGTATATAATATAGACACTGTCATATCCTCATGCATTATAGGAATTACCTTAACCTCCCTCATAACAAATGCTTACTTATCACAATTAAAAGTCTGTGAGAGGTGCAACTATTTAAGCAATTTGGAGACATTCCCCCTCACATTAAACCATACACAGTGAGTGTCACACAGTTACACCTTCACATTAAACCATACACAGTGAGCGTCATACCATGACACCTTCACATTAAGCCATACACAGGGAGTGTCATACCTTAACACCTTCACATTTGTAGATATTATGTGTATTGTTCCTAGGCCACCACTGTAGCTAGATAGCATGTGTATGTAAGTACTGACCCTGTGCAGGAACTGTGCCATTTTGTACAGTCAGCCAGAGTGAATGCAGTCATGAATGGAGATGCACATGCAAGTGTGTCTGAAGTAATGAGTGAATCAGTTAGTTTAAATACATGTTCCAATTACATTTACTGATGTGTTTATGTACAATAAATATTTTCAACCCATACACTGCTTTATTGTCACTTTTGAATGCATCAGACAAGTGACATAGTCAGAAGTGGGATCTGAAGTTGAAGCAACACACCAGCCATGAAGCACACAGATAAAGGTAGAGGAATATACTTGAGTGAACTCGCAAACAGGTCAATGTTTATTCAAAGGTGCTTAAATTCATTTAAATGATTTTTCAGTCACTGAATGCATGACAAAGCATTCAAAATGCTCAAAATAATTACTGGGATAAACAAAATGTCTGAAATTGCAACATGTTGATGAAAGTGTTTAAAATAAATATAAAAGTGTTCAAAACAATTTTTGAAATGTTTAAAATGTACAAAAAGGCTAAAAACAACTACATTTCTTTGCAACACACTACTTTATCACATTAATTAAAGTTATTCAAAGTGTCAGAAGTTTCTGGAATGTTTGCAGTGTTTGCAGTGTTAAACTAAAGCCTTTTCAATGTTATTGTTGTGCATTTGGACATAATTACAAGTACCTGGTCTAGGCTTATGTTTAAACGTGTTTTGTTGTTATGGCACAGGACGTTTGTAGACCTAAACCACTGGTGTTTGGTAATAGTATTGCTGAGAATTGGCTAGTGTTTAAACAGGAATATGATATTTTTATGCAGGATACTTTGTTCTGATAAAGAAGCATGTACAAACACATTCATACTTCTTATTTTATCAGGCTCAGAAGCCATTGAGAGGGAACGCTCACTTGTGTCTGCACCTGCTATGTATGCAGGGGAGGGGGAGATCTACCATATTGTGATACAGGCTGAAAAGCAGAAAGACCTTGAGGGCTTAAAATGTAAATTTAGAGAAATGTGCAACCCTCAAATGAATATTACAATGGAAAAGCACATATTTTACACAAGAAGTCAAAAGCCTGATGAAACTATAGGAGCATATATTACTGACTTGAGAAATAAAGCAAAAATATGCACATTTGGTGATTTGCGAGATGAGTTGATAAAGGACAGACTTGTATGTGGTGTTAATAATGATGAAGAAAGATTTTGCTTCAAGATAGTGATTTAACATTGAGCAAAGTCATAAAGATTTGTCAAATATATGAGTTTACAGAGAAGTAAACGAATATGCTTGCAAATGAGAAAAGCTTGCATACAGTAACTACAAGTGGGAATGTTTATGGTGTACAACAGAAAGCTAAGATGAAAAAGAGTCATTAGCCAAAGGCCATGGCAGTACATGCTTTTAACCATAAACTTAATGGAGCCACAACACATAATCTTATTGTTGGTTGTTGTAACTGTGGAGGCAGCCATAAACCTAAACAAGAAAAGAGCTTAGCTTTTGGTCAGCAATGTCACAAATGTAAAAAGTGAAATTATTTCGGAAGGCTTTGCAAGTGTAAAGTAGCACATACTTTTATTAAAATAGAGCATCCAAAGAAGCAATTAGATCAGACAGAAATCTGTGAGCAAACTTTGTGTGTTGATGGTGTCTCTGTGACTGATGAAACTCTTAATATAGTAGATTATCAGTTGGAAGCCAAGAGTGAAATATTTTGTAACTGCAAAAAGTCCTTTAATGGTGCCTCCTAGTACCTCGGCTGCTGCCTTCAAGGGACTATAAACACCATTTATACAGTCAATTTATACCACTCATAATACTAAAATTGGCCCCATGCATACTTCATCATTGGAACCAATTATTAAAGTACCATTTATTATTTAAAAAATGTTCCTCCCCAACATTTTTATCCATAAAATCATCACAAACATTGTGGCCATCACCACAAAAATCCCCAATATCCACAAATTCATATTCAGGCAATGAAAAATCCAACAAGGAAAACTGTCATCCTGTATTCTTTCATCTTGAGGGGTGTCATACAACATTGGTTGTAGATGCACACCTACCAGATGGTATGTTGGACAAACAAAAAGAATGGCTAAAAAACACATTATGGAACCTCTGTGAGATATCAGGCATAGCAAGCTGGATAGTCCAGTGGCACACCATTGTCATACTGCCCATGGGGGATCTGAAACTAGTTTGTTTTCAGTGTCTTGGCTATATCCACAAATCATATTCAGGCAATGAAAAATCCAACAAGGAAAACTGTCATCCTGTATTCTTTCATCTTGAGGGGTGTCATACAACATTGGTTGTAGATGCACACCTACCAGATGTTATGTTCCTGCCTATCCTCCTTCTCCTCCTGAATGCACCCTAACAGAAGTCCATGCTGAGAACCCATATACAAGGGGCATTAAATCAACCTAAAATCCCATCTGCTCCCTACCAGGACATTTCAGAGAAAGTATGCATACTGCTTATCCATATTGTAATTTGTAAAGGTAGTACATACTTTTTAGTAGGTTGCAGTGCGTTCCCTTGCCAGGCCAGCCAGCAGCCAACTCTTCCCCTTTCCTTATCTATTTAAATTGTCCCTACTCTCCCTCCCATATTTTATTTTACCCTTCGCTGAGTCTGATAATCCCCTTCCATCCCCTAACTGATATTCCCCGTAGGTATCTCTGTTACACTCATCTAAACTGCCCACTAGGTGGTGCTCCTTTACCTTCTTGCTGTCTCTACTACTTTTTTCCCACTTGGTACCTTATTTTCATTCTTCAGTGTTTCCTAGATATCTCTCCCACTGCTCTCTCCCTCTTTATTCTCCCAGGACTACCTATCCTCTTCCTCCACTCCACATATTCCCATCTCCTCTAAGCTCAAAGCCTCTGACCCTTCTATACTGTCATTTTAGTACATATCTCCATTCAACTCCATTTCACTGTCAGTCTTCGAACTTAAAATATATCTCTGCAAACTTACCTTCTGGCTCTTCCACTCTACTGATTGTTTTTCCTCACATTTCTCCTTCCTTTGGCCCTCCACTCACAATTCTTATCTATTTCTATGCTACTCATGGTCCCACCCCCCCCCCCTGTGGACTTACTATTCCTGATCTAATCCTACAATTTCCATTTTCTACTCTCCCATTCCCTGCCTCCTTTCCAAACTGAATGGTCCCACCTGCAGCAGTTTATCTCACTGCTTCTGGTCTGTTCGGCTCTGGCTGCATATCCCCCCCCCTCAGTTTACTCACTTCCCCCCATTTCTGCCTAACTTCCTGTCCCACTCCATAAAGTTACCACATCCAAGGAGGCACCATCTTTATTCTATACTCCTGCCCCTGGCTGCTGTGCATCCCTGGCTCTAGCGTTTGTGGTTTCCTACAGTAAGTACGTGCTCTGAAGTCTCTAATGTTATACTGACATTATAAATTATGTTTATGCCTGCTTTGTCTCCCTGAATGTTGTATTTGTGTGTAATTCGCTCTCCAACTGCAAACGCTTATTTTAACATAGCGCTCTGCACGTGGATCCAGCGTTCTGTTGTTAGGTGTTTGTACTCTTTCTGTATGCCGCTCGACTGAGGCTACACTAGCTCACATATACGATTTGCAACCATTTTTTTACACTAGCTCACTTATTAAACTTGCAACCATTTTTTTCATTCAGGTATTTTTCTCTCCCTGTGTATATCTTGATGTATGCAAGCTCTCACTCGGCTACCAGAGCTATTTTAATTTAATGTGTTCGTTCTATGACTAGCATGCTTTTCTGTAATTGTTGTGCGAGCCCTTTTTAAATTGCCTTATTGAAACTATGCAAGCTGCTAGTAATATGTAACTTCTATACCTGCTTTAATTTTTTGTGGGGCTTGCTCTATGCGATAAATATTGGGCTAGTTGTAATTCATATTTAAAAGTTTAATCTCTCTATTGGAACTGTGCAAGCTGCCTTCAATATGTAACATCTATACTTATTCTAAATGTTTTTGTGGGGCTTGCTCTAGGCGATTAACAAAACTTGGGTTAGTAGTAATTTGAATATTTTTTCTGGAACTGCGCTGATTGTATTTTACAAACGCTACTTGCCTGAATCCAGATATACTGTGTACATATTGGGTTTAAATACTTAGCTATCTGACCAGGTTGATTATTCTGAGTGTGTGCACTGTTTGCAGTAATTGCTCTAGCCACAATAGCAGTACTCATATGGAGTACCAACTCCTGCTGTTTGAAACATTTTCATGAACACATGTTAGAATACATTTGCAGTGCAATTTGTCCCTGTTTGCTTAGCTTTTGTCAGCTAATTGGTTTTTGACTGTTTTCCAAAGCTACATTGTACATTAGAATTTTGTTTTTATTTACATTTTTCTACATATTCTAAGCTTTGTTTGTGATATTTGGTACTTGATAGAGGTTATCTTAATTTATCTGAACTGCTTTGTCCATTTTATCACTTTCTCAGATTAACTGTGTTTGTTATGCCTGTCTGCTTCTCAGCTCTTGACACATGTACTGCCTGCTTCATTACATTTTTTTTTCTCTCCCTTGCATGTTCCAGCTTGTGTTCCTGTCTATCCTCCTTCTCCTCCTGAATGCACCCTAATGGAAGTCCATGCTGAGAACCCATATACAAGGGGCATTAAATCAACCTAAAATCCCATCTGCTCCCTACCAGGACATTTCAGAGAAAGTATGCATACTGCTTATACATCTTGTAATTTGTAAAGGTAGTACATACTTTTTAGTAGGTTGCAGTGCGCTCCCTTGCCAGGCCAGCCAGCAGCCAACTCTTCTCCTTTCCTTATCTATTTAAATTGTCCCTACTCTCCCTCCCATATTTTATTTTACCCTTCGCTGAGTTTGATAATCCCCTTCCATCCCCTAACTGATATTCCCCGTAGGTATCTCTGTTACACTCATCTAAACTGCCCACTAGGTGGCGCTCCTTTACCTTCTTGCTGTCTCTACTACTTTTTTCCCACTTGGTACCTTATTTTCATTCTTCAGTGTTTCCTAGATATCTCTCCCACTGCTCTCTCCCTCTTTATTCTCCCAGGACTACCTATCCTCTTCCTCCACTCCACGTATTCCCATCTCCTCTAAGCTCAAAGCCTCTGACCCTTCTATACTGTCATTTTAGTACATATCTCCATTCAACTCCATTTCACTGTCAGTCTTCGAACTTAAAATATATTTCTGCAAACTTACCTTCTGGCTCTTGCACTCTACTGATTGTTTTTCCTCACATTTATCCTTCCTTTGGCTCTTCCCGCTCCGTTCGCCCTGCGGGCTCACTCCGCTCCCCTACCCTGCCCCCATTTCCCACCCGCCCCCAGCACCTCTACCTTTATACCTCTCATAAGCCCTCCCACATATACCAATTAACTAATCAGAGTCCTTCCCTCATTACCCCTCCCACTCTTACTCCCCCACCCCACTATACCTCACCTTACCAATTAACCTATCATAATCCTTCTACTTACTACTCCTCCCACCCTTTCTCAGCCCACTCGATTACATTTCTCTTCTCATCACATATATTCCCTTTCTCTCCCCTGCAAATACTTCCAATCCCATCCTTTTCCTAAGCCCCCCACCCATTTTGCCTGCACAACTCCACAACTTCTATCTCTTCAACTTCCCCTTGCTGAACATGCCATCCAAAATCTTTCATACTGTCTATGTCCCAGCCTCACTTCTTATACTACTCATTCTTCTTTATTATGCTACTTCCTACTCTCACAAAATACCCTTCTCCCTACCTCCTACACAAACCAACCCTTGTACTCACCTACAACCATCTCTATCTACCCACTACAACAACATATCTTCCACTCTTATTCCTCTCAAAACACTGTACCTTTTCCATTCCAAAAACTTCACCGTACCAACAACATTCACTCTTAGACTCCTCCCACCCCCTAACAGCTTCTTACTTCATAAACCCAAAAGACTAAGAGTTACTTCCATTAATGACCTAATCTTATCTGTCGATATTCACCCCAACCCTGGCGCCTGCCTCACTACTAACAACTCCCCCCAACCCCTTTTTCTCCCACTGGAAACAATCATAGTCCCCCTCCCACTTCTACCACTTCCTCTCCTAACCCCCTTAAGTTCTTCACTATCAATGCTCAGAGCCTAAATAACAAATTACACCAACTACAAGCTTGGATTTGCCACAACCAACCTGACATCTTAGCCATCTCTGAAACCTGGCTAAAACCCCACATCGCCGACTCTGAAATCGTACCTCCTGGTTTCCAAATCCTCAGAAGTGACTGATTAAATAAAAAAGTTGGAGGCTCTGCAATAATCTTCTCTAACCTCCTCTCCCTGATCCCTTTACAAATCCCAACTCCACAATTCAAAAATGCTGAACTTACAGCCAGTCTACTACGACTAAATAAACATAAAAACATCTGCATTATCTCCCTTTACATATCCCCAGGTGACAACATCACTACCCTTGAAAATAGTCTTTACTGGGCCTCAACAGAAATCAAATTCGAAACCTACATTCTAGGCGACGTTAACATTGATTGGAATAAAATCAACTCTCCTTCCCCCTCCCAATTCATTAACCTCTACAACTTCACCCAAGTAATCCACTCAACCACCCGGCCTAACAAAAACAATCCCCCAGGATCCATCATTGACTGGATCCTAGTCTCTCATCCAAACAAAATAATTCTTTCTGGCACTATCGCTGACACCTTCAGTGACCATCTCCCCACTTTCATACACCGCTCAGCTAACTCCACCCAATATCTACACCATTACATCCACACCCGTAATCTCAGCAACTTCAACCCCACAATCCTCTCAAACATTTTTAAACAAATTAACTGGCAGATCCTAAATACTCTTCCTCTAGACAACGCTGTAGAACAATTTAACTCTATCTTCCTAAATACTCTTAACTCTCTAGCCCCACCAAGAAACAAACGAGTCAAAGCTAATTCTGCCCCTTGGCTATCCAAAGAAACAAAACAAATCATGCATCAAAGGGACAAATCCTGGAAGCTCTACCAGAAAAATAAAATGCCTTCATCCCTGCTCCAATGCACCCAACTCCGCAACCAAGCAAAAAAACTAATTGCCCTGGACAAAAAAAACTACTGCAATAAACTCCAGTCCAGCTATAATAAGAACCCAAAACAATTCTGGAAATCAGTTAATTCCCTTCTCCATCCAGGATCCAGGAATAACCCCTGCCCAGACCCTAGTATAACTGACACAGATCTAAACTCTCTCTTCAACAAATTCTTTACTGAATCTATAGCTAATCTAACTAAATCCTTCCCTAACAATAATACATCCAACTCTCTTTCCTTTACACCTAACAACCCCTTTAACTGTCCTCTCAACTTCCAGCTGAAACCTGTTTCAACCACATTTATAAAAAGGCTCTTATCCAAACTTAAGCCATGCTCTAATGCCCCTGACAACATCCCCACCTCCTTCCTTAAATGTGCTGCTGAAGGTATTGCTCTCCCTATCAGCATCTTAATTAACAGATCTCTAAAAGAGTCATACGTTCCCATTCTTTGGCGATCAGCCTACATTCTACCACTTCATAAAGGAGGCAAAAATACTAATATCTCCAACTTCTGCCCAATTGCCCTACTCTCACCTTTATCAAAAATCCTAGAAAAATGTGTCCACCACCAACTCATGCCTTTCTTAACCCAGAACCACCTCCTAACACCCACCCAACACGGCTTCCGCCCTGGACACAGCACCATTACTGCCTTATTATCCTTCTTAGAAACAGTCAATCAAGCCAGGGATTCTGGATTACTAGTTTCTTCTGTACTGCTAGATCTTTCTAAAGCCTTTGACACCATCTCTCACAAACACCTTCTCTTTCATCTATCAAACCTTCATCTCTCCCCTGATACTCTATCTTGGTTCTCCAGCTACTTATCAGACAGATCTCAAGCTGTCAGATGGAAAAACTCTACCTCCTCCTTCTTACCTACACCCACTGGCGTTCCCCAGGGGTCCATCTTTGGACCCATGCTGTTCAACATCTTCATAAATAACCTACACTCTGCCATCCCAGACACAACAGTTATCCAATACGCTGATGACTCTACCTTAGTCTGTGCCACCTCTAACCTTCCTGAACTACTGACAAAAACCCAAATAGCTTTTTCCACTACTGAGAACTGGATGCACCAAAATCATCTCTCTCTCAACTCTAATAAATCTAAAATTCTTCTTTTCCCTCCCTCCAGGGCTCTCACCTTCAACAAAAATGCTTTCAAAATCATAAGCCAAACCAACTCTATCATAGAGGTGGTCCCATCTGCAAACCTCCTTGGCATCACCATAGACAAGCACCTTAAATTTGATAACCACATACAACAAAACATAAAGAAAACCCACCAAAAGCTAGGTATGCTCTATAGGAACAATAGCTTTCTCTCCAACTCCTCTAGGCATACCTTAGCAATTACCTATCTTCTACCATCTCTACTATATGGAGCCCCACTCCTTACTAACCTGTCTTCTTCCATCTCCTCTAAACTCGAAATCTGCTATAATAAAATCTCAAAATTTGCAACCAAATCTAAAACCTCTACTCACCATTGCCTTTCCCTACAAACTCTGAACTGGCTAGAACTCCCTAACTACCTAGACTATCTGCAACTAACCACTGCTCACAAATTAATATTCTACCCTGATAAATGCCCAGCCCTAACAAACATCCTTCCTCCATACATCCCAAACAGATCTCTAAGATCTGAGCACCAAAATTTAATCGCCATCCACAAACCCAATCGCCCTGCTGGCCAACTCCTTCTCTCCTACTCTCTTGGCAGGAAATGGAATTCTCTCCCTCCTTCACTTAGAACAACATCTAACTCTGAATCCTTCAAAACCCAACTTTTCTCTTACCTGTCCTCTAAACATAAGTGTTCCTGCTTTCATCCCACTTAAATTTAATTAACTACCCTTATGAACCCTCTATATCCTTTCACTTCACACTACCCAAAACTATTATTTTTCCATTGCTACTAAATCAAACTTAAGCTACTTCTCAGTTCAAGTATTTCTCTCTCTCTACTCCTTGTATGTAAATATTGTAAATATCAGGTAACCTCAGATCTCTTCATTACAGACAATTGAAACTTGCTGCTCTGAAGGGAAACTACTGAAAATCTATTTTATCTACTTTCCTTAATGATGTTTTTGAGGTATACTGTGTGCTTTTTGCTTTTTTTACTAACTGTGTGAATGTAATTACACATGTATTTTTTTTTTTTTTACTTTCAACACTATGTAACTTAGATTGTATTCACATTGCTTTTGGAGCTTTTCTTCCCGGGCCTCCACTGAAAATGGGCACGTTCTGGCCCACTGGACTTCCCCGGTAATCAAACTGGAAATAAATAAATAAATAAATAAATAATAAATAATCAGGGTGATGATTTTGTGCAAAAAATTTTGTCATTGGAAACTAAGTTTATTGCAAATTTTGATACATTACATCCAACTGGATTAAACTTGGAGTTAAATTTATATATTTAAATATACTTGTTTAGTTTGTGGAATCAGCACATTTAGAATATTTAATATTGTTAAAAAATTAGGCTTTAGGGAAAAGCATGCCGTATTGGGACATTTAGGGTTGTATTTGCACTTGCACTTTAAATAATAAATGGTACGTTATTAATTGGTTCCAGTGATGAAGTGTTAATGGGACCAATTTTAGTTTTAAGAGTGGTATAAATTGACTGTGTAAATGGTGTTTATCTGTCCTTGAAGGCAACAGCCGAGATACCAGGAGGCACCATTAAAGGAATTTTTGCAGAGTCTCCGTCTTTTGTTATTTTTTATTTTCCTTATATCGAGTATTTTTCAAATATTTTGTACTTTTCTGATTAATGGAAAACCTGTAGAGCTTAAAGTAGATACCGGATCCACGTGCAGTGCTATACCAGCACAAATGTTTGTCAAGGTGAAAGCTGGTGAGAAACTTGATACAGCAAGGTGTGCAAAGCCTGTTGCTGATGGTAGTGAACAGATTCACACTGATGGTCTAATAGTTTTCACCTGCCAATCTTCTGGAAATAGCTATGACTTGCAGTTGTATGTAGTCAAAAGACATATGCAGCTATTGTTAGGCCTCAAAGACAGTTTGAGAATCAGACTGATATCATTTAATAAGGAGATTCATCATACAAGTATGAACAACCATGACAGTTTTACACAGAATATTTTTTTCGAATATGCTGACATTTTCAAAGACAAGCTTGGCAAACTACCAGTTACATATTCCATGAAGATAAACCATGAAATAAGCCCAGTTGTCAGACAAGCAAGGAAGGTTCCAGTAGAAATGCAGAGTAAAGTGAAAACAGCACTAAACAAAATGGTGAATTTAGGTGTGATAACACCAGTAAAAGAAACAACTGAATGGGTATCCCCCATGGATGTAGCTCATAAGAAAAGCTCAGATGATATTTGAATATGCATTGATTCCATAGATTTAAATAAAGTGCTTAAACATCCTCATCATCTGATGAATACAGTAGAAGTAGTAGCAGCTGTCATGCCAAATGACACTATTTTATTTAGTCTTAGATGCAAAAAGTTCATTCTGGCAAATTACATTGGATTGCAAATCTTCATTGTTAACTACTTTCAGTACACCATTTAGAAGGTACAGATTCTTAAGAATGCCATTTGGGATGAATTCTTCCAGTGAATTATTTCAACATGTGATGGAGCATATCTTTTTCAGATTATCCATGTGCTATCATAATAGATGACATTATTATAGGGGGCAATGGTGAAGATGAACATGATAGAAACCTGAAGAAAATTCTAGATCATGCACATGAAGTCAATTTAAATGGAATGCTCAGAAATGCAAATTAAAGCTGAGAGAAGTTACTTATGTGGCTCATTTGTTTACCAGTCCTGGCTTACAACCAGATCTGTCTAAGCAAGCAGCAATCCTTGAGATGCCAGTTCCAACCAATGTCCCATCTTTTCAATGTTTTCTTGGTATGGTCAACTATTTAGGAAAGTTCATCCCAGATCTGAGTGAGCTTTCAGCAAAGTTACGTGAATTGACATGCAAACATGTAAATTGGTCCTAGGTGGAACACCACCAAAGAGTATTTGACTTTCTAAAACAGAAAATTGCCATTCCATCTACATTGACATATTATGATGTTCACAAACCTGAAACTCTTTCTTGTGATACTTCTAAGTATGTTCTTGGTGCAGCATGTCTTCAAGAAGGCATACCAGTAGTTATGTGTCCAGAACATTAACCCAAACTGAGGTGCAGTATGCACAAACTGAAAAAGAGTTTCTGGCAGTAGTGTTTGCATGTTTGACGTTCCATGATTATATTTATGACAAACCTGTTCAAACTGAGTCTGATCACGATCTAGTGACAATTCTAAAAAAGCCAATACATTCAGCCCCAGCATGCTTGCAACACATGTTAAAATTGCAAAAGTACAACTTCAATCTTGTTTATACAAAAGGCAAATATTTCTACTTGCAGATGCTTTGTCAAGAGTACCCAGACAAACAATAGAACAGCATGACAATGAGAAAGTAGACCTTGAAATCATGGACGTCAAAAAATTTTCCTCATCACATCTTGATGAATTCAGAAATCACACAGCCTCAGAACCTATTTCCAGAAGCTGAAACATTTTATCAGTCAAGGATGACCAATGAGACAAACCAGTGCACCACTTGACATACAAAAGTATGTTCCTTACCAAGATGAGCTTATGATAGAAGATGGAATCATCATGGAAGGTTCTAAAGTGGTTATTCCTACAGTGTTACAACAGGAATATACCCAAATTTTGTATTGTGGACACCTGGGTACTGATTCAACCAAAAGAAGAGCAAGAGGCATAGTATTCTGGCTATCTATGTAAAAAGATATAGGGAAGGAAACTCTAGCGTGTTCTATTTGCAATAGTACTAAATTGCACCAACAAAAAGAACCACTTCAGCTAAACCAGATTCCTGAACTACCATGGTCGACAGTTGCTACTCATATTTTTGAATGGAATTGTCAGCATTATTTAGTGTTAGCAGTCTCTTACTTGAATTGGTTTCAAATTGCCCTTCTTCCTAATCTAACGTCTAGCACTGTCATTACAAAATTGGAGAGACATTTTTCTGTTCTTGGTAGTCAACACAAAGTCGTATCTGACAATGGTACACAGATTACAAGTCAGTAGTTCAAGCAATTTGCTGAGTCTTGGGTCTTTGTCCATGTTGCTAGTAGTCCTGAGTATCAACTTTCCAATGGATTAGCTCATTGTGCAGTTCAAAGTGCAAAATATTTATTAGAGAAATCCAAGAGAGATGGTATTGATGTTTTTCTTAACCTACTCACTCTCATAAACATTCCTTGAGATAACTTGCTTGGATCACCTGCTCAGAGACTAATGTCTAGACAGACAAGAACAACCTTGCTGATCTGTAAACAACTATTGATTCCAAATGTAGAGAATAACAGAGTGGTCAAGACTCAACCTTTGAAAAACCACCAGTCACAAAAGTTCTTAGAGTATTAAGACAAGGAGAGATCGTAAGGATTCAAGCATCTAAAAGATATGACTGAGTGAGAATTATCAAAAATATTTGTGAAGAACTGAGATCTTGTATTGTACAATTGGAAGGAGTAGATTTCAGAAGGAATCAAAGACATATACTTCCAGTCTCCGAATTAGTGACACAGCAGATTGCCTGTGCCAAAGACTCTATTTCTCAGAGTAACCCTACACTTGTTCAGATTTCAGGGGGCAATGAACTTTCCTCAATTAATCCTGATGCAATCTCCAAAGGGCCTATTGAAAATAATTCCCCAGAAACTCTCCCTGTTGCTAAGCCCAATCAAAGCTTTTATGTGACCAGATCAGGTAGAATTTCCTGACCCAATCCAAAATACACAGCGACTTGGACCTGAGTTCTGATTTGTTATTAATACTCAAGTAATATATGGCATGTAGATTGATTAGACATACAATAGGACAGCAAGACAAAGAGGGAGGATGTAGATCATTATATGAATTGTTCCTAGTCAGCCACTGTAGATAGATAGCATGGGCATATAAGTACTGAGCATGTACAAGAACAGTGCCATTTTGCACAGTCAGAGTGAATGCAGTTATGAATGGAGATGCACGTGTGTGTGTTTGAAGTAATAAGTGAATCAGTTAGCTTACATACATGTTCCAGTTGCAGTTCCTGATGTGTTTATGTAAAGTAAATATCTTGAACCCATACATTGCTTTATTGTCTCTTTTAAATGCACGAGACAAACAACAACATTAAATCATACACACTGAGAGTCGCACAATGACACCTTCACATTAAACCACACACAGTGAGTGTCATACCTTGACACCTTCACATTAAACCATGCACCGTGAGTGTCATACCTTGACACCTTCACATTAAACCATGCACCGTGAGTGTCATACCTTGACACCTTCACATTAAACCACACAGAGTGAGTGTCATACCGTGACACCTTCACATTAAACCACACAGAGTGAGTGTCATACCGTGGCACCTTCACATTAAACCACACACAGTGCGTGTCATACCATAACACATTCACCCTAACATCTACTAAATTCTCAAAAGAATCACATTGAAATATACGTGGAGGCCACCAAAATAGCATGACAAAAGCCTCCAAGGTCTATTAAGAATAGGTCTCAGAAGAAACTGTCTGACTCATCTCTTCCATGCGCACCTACAACATTACGTCACTCAGAGTTTGCTTGCTCATAATCATTTTTCCTAAACACTCTACTAAGTTGTTATACACACAGATTTTCCACTTATAAGCTAAACAAGGACAGTCTTACAATGCATTGCCTTTTGGGTGCCAGGATTTATGACATTGCAAAGGCCCTAAACACCTTTTCTTAGGGAAAATATGAATACAGCATGGTGGTCATCCATGTTGCATTGAATGACTGAGGATATGCAAAGTGATACATCAGACATGTCAAAATTTTCCTGCATGTGAAAAATGCAGGTAAGATTCTAACCCTGCAAGGAATGATGCTGAAGTAAAAAAGAACTTACGTAGCTTCAGTGACGGGATGAGTGGTTGGTGTCATTCTAAGGGGATCCAGTATGTCTTTGCATGGGATGAGCTGATTGCTAAAGCTTTTGATGCCTCAGTAGTGCCTATTTTAGGCAGAGTCCAGCTAATGCATATTCCAGCAAAGCAAATGCGTCACACCCAAGTTTAAAGGATATTAACTTCTTTCTTCCCCCCACCATAAGTATCAACAAGGAATTACATGATCTTCAGGCTCTTCATCATGTGGACCATATCCATGCGTGTGTAATTACAGAGACTTGGTTTAAATGTAAAATAACTCACTCTCTTCATAATGCATTTGCACCTGGCATGCATTCAGGACTGACGAAAATTTGGTGGCATCTCCAAATTTGCCAAGGATCAATCATATCATATCATAACAAATTTATAGACCCCCAAACTGGGTGCAAGACAAAAGAAGGCATAATACTATCATGTTTCTTTTATCTAAGAACAATATATCACCATACGTAAGACAAGATGCCAGCTTATAGCCTGTTATAGGACACCCATCCTGCTCTCAGATGATCATGATGGATTCCTGAAAGCATTTGAAGAACTCCCTATTAATAATACCTCCATTATTTTGAGATTCTTTAACTACCCTTCAGTTAACTGGGACACGTTTATCTTCAGTGCAAGGTGCACTTAAAAGTTATTGGAATTAGTTTAAAAAATCCATTGAACAGAAATATAATGAATCCACAAGAGGACATAGTTTCCTAAAGATGTTCTTGAATATAGACCCTACATGTACTACTCCCCAGGTGTTTCATTCACTAATTAAGTCAGACCACAAACTTATGAAGTTTGCCTACAAAATCTCCAAAGCCTCTGAAACCAACACCTCTGAATTCAAAGACTTCAAATGGGTACATTTCATGCAATTATATGGCAACATTTCAAAATTCACCTATGAAACCATTAGCTCAGACACTAACTCAATTACCAGATTCACAAAGGAGTTAAATGTCCACTTAGACAAATGCCAAGAATCAGCAGCTACACTCAGAGGAAAACAGAATGGGAAATTGAAAAACAAGTCACCATGATGCTTCATCAAGAAAAATCAATTTTGCAACAAGAACTTTAAATTATACTGAAAGTCCAAAATGCCTCGTAACAATAGTACAAAAAAAACTTTACAAACTAAATAAATAGTAAACTAGTACTAGGACTAGTAAAGAAACTCATGAATGTATTTTAACAACTGAAGTTAATGATAATTAAAAGTTCTTCTTTTGCTATGGTACATAACTCGGGAAAAATACCCACCAGCATTCAGAAATAATCTGAAATGGGGGGACCTCACAGTTAGTAAACTTTGCCAATATACTAGCAAATAACTTTAGTGCAAACCTCACCCATGAAACATTAATATAAACTCCAGAAATATCAGAATTCTTTGCAGCCTATATAAAATGTATATATATAAAATGTATATATATATATATATATATAAAATTGAGATATATATATATATATATATATATATATATATATATATATAAAATTGATACACACACACACACACACACACACACACACACACACACACACACACACATATATATATATATCTATATATATATATATATATATATATATATATATATATATATATATATATATAAAATTATTACATACATACATAAAATTCGCTGATGATACCACATCTACAAGGATGAGGTGAACACTTTGATTGCCTGGTGTGACAGGAACATTCTGGACTTGAATGTTAATAAGGCCAAATAAATGATTATGGACTATAGGAGAAAGGCAGCAGTTCAACAACCACTCACTGTCAAAGAGGAGGTAGTAGAGAAAGTCAAAACAACCAAGTTCCTGGGCCTTCACATCTCTGATGACCTCTCCTGGGCTGTTAGTTCCAACCATATAGTCAAGAAGGCTCAACAGAGACTTCACCTCCTGAGAAAGCTCAAAAAGGCCAGGCTCCCACTGTCTGCTCTTACCACTTTTTACAGGGAGCTATCGAGAGCATCCTCACTAGCAACTTCATAGCATGGTTCAACAACTGCACAGCTATTGAGAAGAAACTACAGAGGGTAGTGAGGGTGGCTGAGAAAATCTTGGGCACAAACCTCTCTTCTATTCAGAAGCTTTTCTTTACAAGAGCAAGAAAGAAAACATACAAAATACTTGCTGATTCGACCCATCCGGCTCACAACTGTTTTTCACAACTTGCATCTGGGAGGAGGTACCACAGCTTCGGGTGTAAGACTACCAGATTCAGGAACAGTTTGTATCCTACAGCTGTGAGACCTATTAATACAGACACCAACCATAATACCAGATACATTGAAGCCTCTTTTTTTTTCATTTAATCCTGCTGCTCTGAGCAATTACCACCAGCATTACTATTATGTAATATGATGGCTATACTGAGTCACGTCTAAGGTTAACGAGTGCAATATGGTAACTAAACAGCTGCTATTCACTAGCCTCTATTTATTTTCTATCTTAACAGTGTCGGTGTTTGGTGGTGGGTATTTATTTATTATTGGATAAAGGGTATTGAATGAGTTTATGTGGTGTGAACTAACTCTTGAATGTCATATGTGTTATTTTCTTTCTTATGTTATTCTTTGATACTGCTGTCTACTTTATTTGCACTGCATTTCTCTCATGAGCTAACATTTGTAATTTCGTCTAGGATGGACTTTTGTAGCCTTTAATGCCAATAAAGTTTCTTTGAATCTTTGAATCTTGAATCTTTTTTCCAAGGTACATATTGTGAAATTTTTATTAATGGAAACAAAGTACTTATGTAGCCTAGCAATGCACCCATATGTTTAATAAAGAGCTGGATATTTAATGAAGAGCATTGAACATGGCATTGTTGGCTCTCTACAAAAACTGTCTTACCTAAAGTCAGACACTGGATTTGTTGGATTAGAGTTCATCACAGTGGAGATGCTACTGTACCATGGAGCCCCTACCATGGACCCTGGAAATATAGACTCATCAGTCTTAAAAAAATGTATTTGTAAAGCTATGGAGCATATCAAAACAGATCACATTATTAATTGGACTAGACCCTCAGCAATTTCCCTTAATATAGGGTAGATCCTTCTTGTTACATCTAGGTAACTCTTTCAAGAGAGTCAAACAGACTGTTAACAGTGGCCATATTGTTTGCATAGCGTATCATGACTAAAAAGTCTATGTGGACCTTGTAAATGTGCTCCTTGTTATAAAATTTAAAATACTGAAGTTTCTTTCATACCCCAAACATTGTTAGTTTGAATGGTAAACATGTGTGATGGTTTTCATTTTAGTGACCTTTCACCCTACTAAATTTTGTAACGTTAATGTACATCTTTGCAAAGGGAGTAGAAAATAAGAAAGAAAATTGCAGCTGCCCAGGTATACATCAAAACGAATACAGTGAATAACTCATTTACTGCTACACTGCGCTTTACTGAAAAGGGAATTTACTTTCAATAAACCTAAGTCAAGGCAATGTCACATTGCTCTCAGTGTCAACAATTTATGAAAAGACAAACCCACTTGGCAAATAGCTAAACTGAAAATATACCATTAAATACAAAAAAATTAAAGCAATAAAATTTCACACAGTAAACAAGCAGAACTAAAGTGAACAAAATTAAATAATAAACCTACAAACACTTAAATATCAAAAAAATATGACTTGTAAAAAATGAATAAAGTGAATATTTTGAAAAAAAAAGGAAGTATATATCACCCTGGGTCTACTTCTGTTTATGGAAATTACACATTAGCGAAAATGAAATCTCCAAGATGACAACACCAAATATCAACTGCGATGAAACCTTAGAATACTGAAACTTACTACAATGAAAAAGCAACTACATAGATTAAACATTTCAAATTAAAAAATTGCAGGTTTCTACATTTTTGTGGGGGGGCAGTCCCCCTGCACCCCACACACCCCCTACAAATTATATATACCAACTCAAAGATAGCACTACAGTGAGAAAAAGAGAACATGTCATGCTCTTCACTGTTCAGAAGCCCCAAGTTCTGTGCCACATCCACAGGTGCTTTTACATTGTAGCACGTTTCAGCACGGTAAGGTTGTGTTGTAATAGATATTCAGTGCTGTCACCTCGTAGATTTCACTTTTGGTAATGTTATGTGTAATTTTGATAAACAGAAGTAGACCTATTATCCTACATGTCAAGCAAATAGCACACTGGTACTTATGAAATCAAAGGCACCTTATTAAAGCAAATAAACTAATCCAATGGAATTGAATTTAAACATGAAGAGCTGAAAATGAACAATTAGAAATGAAAAGGCTGAAAACTAATAAAATATACAAACATATAACATGGCACAACTACAATATAAAATGCTACAAAATATACAAAAGACATATTTGTGATAAAAGAGGTATGTATTTATCTAAAATATGCCAGAATGTAAGCAAAATATAAATCAATACAAATGATGTAGCTGAAAAAACATACTAGCCCCCAGATTAATGAGTGGATAAATGGCATGACATTATTGACTTATGAGAAGGATGTTCCATCAGTAATACAAATTCAGACATGCAGCAATCACTCTTGTACTCTACAAAACATGTGTTATTGGAGTACAGAGTACACAAAAGAACCAATTCCACCCAAATTGGGCCCTCTTCATCTTATAGAGTTATACCTCCATTCTTTTAAATAGTCATCATGTTATCTAAAACAACCAATTCATTCCTTCCACCTCTAAAAAATGTAGAAAAATGTAGAAAAATACACGAAAAACATGAAGCAACACAAAACATGACCATTATACATTAAAATATAACAGATAAAAAATAAGTGGTCAATAAATTAAAGACAATTTTAGTGAGCATGGTGCAGCTGTCTCTGCTGAATATGCAGTTTGTTCAAATGCTAAATGTGCTCAGCAGAAACAGAAGTGATTAGAAGAAACTGGGTAACGAGAAATGCTGTCGGATAACACAGCTAGTTAAGGGTTCTATTTTAAGATACGACACTTCATAGAAATGTTTGATCTGCAACATCATGCATCTCTGACTTTCATTAGCCAAATGACCACTAAATCACATAGCTCTACCCAGTGGATATTGAGGTACTATTGCCCACCAGTGAAATAGAAAAATGAATACAGAGATATGAAGGATTAAAAATAATGACTTCCACAACCAAATGGAGCAAAGCAACATCTTGTGTGCAATATGTACTGTAGTCAAAGAAAAAATGAGTAGAAACTATACAGTATAGCTTGTTATTTGTATTTATTGTGCATACAATAGTGCTTCAGTACACAGTATGAAGAAACTTGTCATATGTGTCCATTACCATTAAATTCAAATCTGAAAATCAGTATGCAGCATGAGTAAAGTTGCAGAAGGAAAACACAACATGCAGAAGACAGAGTGGATCTTTAGTGGGCAGGGAGTTCATGATTATATATCCAATTATTTATTTACTTTTTAAAGGCCATGATTCTTATGAATAAGCATTAATAAATGAAGCCTACAGAATTGGAAATGCACAGTGGTCCGGGTTATCGTTGCTCAGCATATTGCTGTTTTCTCTGGATCTGTTTGCAGAGACAGTGTCCTCTGTATAACTTTTTCATGCTTTTCCTGTACCAATGTGTGTTTCTCTGAGTGTTACAGTTTCTTCACACATTTTAAACATATGCTATTAAGTGAACTGTCAGACCTATAAACTGAACATTTGTATGTGTGAGATGCATGAGTCAGTATGTGAGCATTTCCTGCAAAGGAACATGGATATTTCTACTCCCTAGAATAGGATATAGTTAGTGTCAAAGAATGAAATAATGAATGAATCAATAAATGAATGAATATAGAAACAGAGTCTGTGAATTAAAAAAAAGCTGGAAGTTCATTAAAAACAGAGAAGGTGTGGAAGCACTGATTATTTTTACTGTTAAGGGTAATGGTGCCACAAATTGCAGTAAATATGCTTAAGGGGAGACTCGATAATGAGGCTTATGATGATGTTGGTCGCTTGAGTTTGCAAGCAAAAGTGCAGAATGTCTTGACCTTTCAATACTGAATATCCTTACAATGCTGCATTATTTAAATGTTGTGAAATGCATTTTTCTCTTTTGGGCTGCTAGTGAGTTATTACACATAGGGGTCAGTATACATTCCAGATTTAGTGAATAAAAGTAAATGCATCTTGAGTTACTCTGACTGTATTATTTATTAATCAAGTTAATCTGTTCATGGTACCTCTTTGTCAACAACAGTGATAAATATCCATGTTAGTTTTGTCTGCTTTGTAGTGTGACATTCTGCATTAGTTTAAATTGGTATCCTGCTCCTTTGACCCCTGTTTTTTTTGTTGTTATTTTTATCAACATCTTCTGCCTTATAATCAAGTGTATCCCAAGACACTATAAATATTTTCAACTTTACTAAGAAAAATTCTTGATGTTGCATTTTTATTAATGAGTCTAAAATATTGCAGCCTTTAAATATGGCACAGTGTTGTCTAAGATGAATATACCTGATACTGAAAATAGAGCAGTATTCTATTATGCAAGTGGTGTGTGTGTGTGTGTGTGTGTGTGTGTGTGTGTGTGTGTGTGTGTGTGTGTGTGTGTGAAAGAGAGAGAGAGAGAATGTGTCTATCACTATTCATTTGATTTTAAATGCTTTACAGAAATCATGCTCCAACATTAATCCACTGATAATAATTTTCTAGTAAATGTAGGCGAACAGCATTTCACATAGATATGACAGATTGGCCAGGACTACTCTAAAGCTGTTTGTGGTGTCTGAATATCATTTCTATAAAATAATGCTCCTTCACAGCAGAAGAAAACTATATAATTGTACTGCATTGTAGTTAATTCTAGTCTTATTATTTTGCTCAGGTGAGGCCTTAACGTGTTCTAAAAATAGTACATTGCTTTCTCTCTTCTGAGTAAAACTAGACACTAGAATTCCTAATTAGAAGGCTTGAGTCTGACTACAGGGATATGTTCGGCAGCAACTGACTGTTATCGCAATCCTTCTGAAACCTGGACTTGTAGTTAATTGCTCTGCAAAGAATTTTTAAGAAAATAGCCACTATTAATACATGCATAGCTGCTGCATAAGTCAGTGTTTTTCCTAACTTTATCAAAGGTGTTTCCTAACACTCCAACCCCAAGAACATTCACTGCCTTGCTATAATAATTTAATAATTAGCTACTTTACTTCTGCTATACCCATATTTGTTTCTGGTGAACTCCTGCTAATTACTCAATTTACTTAACCTACAATCTTAAATTAAGCTCAGCTGGTGGAACATGTTAAATGTTACAATGTCACAAAGTGTAAATGTTACAATGTTATAGTGTGTTTTACTGCACAAGCTCACAGTCTCAATACAATCAACTAAAAAGCTTGCTACCGCTAGTGTATTGTTTGCACACTTTCTGCCCCATTTATCAATTAGAATTTTCAAAGTGCTCAGACTTGCTGCTAGTCTGAGATTTAAATGAGCATACTTCAAAGTTTTGCTGCTTTAACTTGGTTAAAATTTGAGATATCAAAAGAATTATCGTTCTTTGTACAAATTAAATGTTAAAACTAAAGGCACTTCAATACATGATGTCAGCTTGTTAGAAAAGCATATATGCATTAAAATCAGGTCTCCTCTAAAGAATCTGTAGTAATGTGAGAGTAGTTCCAATTCATTAAGTCTGCCCATATAACTGAATGGGCACATTCAGTTGGTTTGACAACTTAATATAGTCTGCAGTCTCTATGTTCTCTTCCTTGTTGAGTTGTGTATACACGCTGCCCCACATCAGTTAATGATGTGTCTTTATTACTGACTTAAATAATAGCATAAACTCTTCTCTCCTTCTACTCATAACTGTCTCCAACATGTCCCCCAAACTTCCATAGCACAGTTGTAACACTAGAATCAAAATTGTGAGAGCCGTATATATGTATACCTAAACCCCTTGCTTAAACTACAGATGGCAATATGTACTGATTCATTGTAAAAGGATATCTTATATTTTTACTACCACAGTGCAAAACATTCATTTTAACCACTCAATATGTGCATCCAAGTATTGCTGCATACTTTCTTGGTCAGCAATGTTTGTCATATTGTATCCTGATTTGTCTTTGAGTCATCAGCAATTCACTCACCCACATTCCCTTTCCAGTATGGAGTGCAGTGATAAATATGCGGAATAACATTTTATTGATCCTTATTCCCTTTACACATCATAAATAAGTTAAATAAAAATGCTGTAAAAAGAGACGCCTGAGGTACACCTATACTGTTAGCCTTACCTTTTAAGGAAACTCTATTTATCCTTGCTTTACATTCTCTTTCGTATAGCCATTTACTAACCCAACTAATAATATATAATATGCTTTTTCATAGTAACTGCTTGCTGAACAGAAAGTAGTATCTTTTTTTAGTCCTAAAACAAGAGTTTTGAAATATGAATATTGCATGCATGGAGGTAGTGTTGTTAATATTTATTCAAATATATTCCAGATTACATTTTACACACATAAATCCCAGTTTTTGCTAGCACAGCAATCTGGTATCAAGTCTGTTTATCAATATGTATGTATAAAATTGTTCTCTATACCCCCCTTCCCCAAAGACAGCATTCATATAATAGTAAATATGTTATCCTGTGCCCACATCATTAACATTTTAAACCATTATACTTGGTGATACTAGCAGAAATGAGACCACTATTAACCCCTCAGAACATTCTACCTCACAAAAAACGTTTTATTATCCCTGTCATGTTTTATTCTTTACTCAGCTAATTGCTTCTCCAACTAGATTACTTAAATCTTTTGCTACTGAAAGCATCATAAATTGGGTCCTGGGGAGGGGGGGGGGCTGAATGGCTACCTGAAGGCAGCAAATGTTTAGAGCTCCATAAACTAGAACTAAATTCAGAAAATTATGCTATTTTTTTCTAAAAAGACTTCTATAAGTACTTAGTTAATAGTACAAAGTATCAAACTACAAAGTTTGGTAGATATTTACAAGAAATTTCCTGTGAAAATACAAAGGAGTACTTTATACAGCAACTGAAGAGGATGAGTAACCTAAAGAACTCTCCT
Organism: Protopterus annectens; assembly: GCF_019279795.1. Lineage (NCBI taxonomy): Eukaryota > Metazoa > Chordata > Ceratodontiformes > Protopteridae > Protopterus > Protopterus annectens. The sequence continues at coordinate 128,459,872 of NC_056735.1, forward strand.
TCTGCTATAATGGCTTAATGATTAACTACTGTGACTGTAGTGTACAGGGTCCTGGGTTTGAGCCTTACAGAGGCTACTTATTTTCTTGCTAGGCTTGTAAATACCCTCTGGCAGATAGCCTAGTACCTACCTATGAACCTACCTATGAACCTATGATCTGACACTAAAAAAGGAACTCCAGATGATGATTACCACATTACAAGAATTATCTATAAAAATGGATGATTTCAAAGTTAATCTACAAGATCTAAAAGACAACACTCAGAAACAAACAGAAGTTTCCAAAGAAATGTTTCAGCAGCATCAGTTAAAGATAACAACCATTGAAACTTCTCTATCTGACATTGAAGGAAGACTTAAGGAAGAAGAGACACAAACAGAGTTTCTCATAAAACAAAATACCTGGCTATCCAATAAGGTAGATGATTTAGAGACTAGGGAGAGAAGATCAAACATCAGAATATTTGGTCTACCTGAAAATATAGAGGGGAGGGACATTATATCTTTCTTAAACTTATGGATACCAGAGGTGCAGAAATGGGACTTTGTCAAAGAAGGTTTTTCATTCGAATAGAAATGACTCCTCATGCTTTGGGGAAAATAATTCCAGCATCATCCTACTCATCTGCTTCTTTGCCACCCAGATCAATTATAATAAGATTTTTATCCTTTATGGATAAAGAACTGGTGTTAAAAACAGCACGGAGAAAAAGCCCTATAAATATAATCAAAATATAAGATTTGACAATGACTACTCCACTAAAGTACTGGAACAGAGGAAAAAGGTATGGCCAATAATAAAAACCCTAAAACATAATAATGTCAAAGCCCAAATTGCCTTCCCTGCAAAGATAAAGATACAGCACCTAAGTGAGATGAAAACGTTCGACACCCTGGAAGAAGCCACTCAATTTATCAAAAACAATAATATCATAACCATCTCAGAAGATATAGAATGGGCATCTCAGTCCCTGAAGAGAACCACTGACAAAAACAGTTGGACTGATGTCAAGAAGAAGAAGCAGAAAACTGAAACTTAACTACCTACTTCTGTGAAATCTCACAAAGTATCAACTGAAATCTAATTGCTAAAAATCCCTTTAAATTGACTTAATATATTTCATAACATTCAATGTCAAACATACATGTTTTGAGTAAAGAAAAAAAAATATGTTTCAATATTTCCTCATACAAAATGTATAATTCCTAGATATATACTAATATAACTTCTATTTCTATCTTTTTTTTCTCTTTCTCCTAGCTATGTCTTTTTATACTGCATTAAATTTAGCTACATACTCATTTATCTATTTAGTTAATGTTTCTTTCTTTATACCTATAAGAACAATTGACTAATAAATTTATACTATATTGGATTTAAAATTCAAAGTACTCTACTGCAAATGATGCTTTGCAACTCTGTTTGGCTGGGTGGTTGATTTCAAGATTATATGTTTTTATAATTTAGTTAATTAATGCTATTTAAACTACTGTTCATTATTTTCATGGGTGCATGGTGACCTAGTCTCTAGGGGAATTTCTCTTAAAAATGTTGGAATAACACACTGATATAGCACTGCTCAATGAGCATTGGTTCCACTGAGTGGTTGGATGTATTAAAACTTTTCATTTCACAATGGAAACAGACAGTGATTTATTACTATTGAGTTAGTGACGTGCAGAAATGGGACTTTGTCAATGTGTGTTTTGACTCTGACAAAATGTTTGTTCTTGATCCTGTGCGCGTTAGAGAGAGATGATGATTGAAGCAAGGTTCGAATACATGAAGTTTATTTTATGAGCCATTTACAGTCTTGTTTGATTAGAGTGGCTTATGTGGGATTTGGATTGTTGGGATGTGCTGTGGGTTGTAAGTGAGAGCTCCTAAATGATTCTCCGATGGGTAAGTCTAATATCTAATAGAATAACGTACTTGGTTTGCTGATATAGAGTGTGCCGAGCCTTTTATGGGGAAGTTTCATGAATGAGAAAGCAATGTCGTTTATTCAGAGAGAGAGAGAGAGAGAGAGAGATGTATATTTTGATAGGGAGTAAGTGTCAAGCTTTAAGTTTAATGAATAGGTTCATTGTTATCTGATTTTGAAAGCTTGAGATTAACAGTTCTTGGTTCAGGAGGGAGGGTGGTAGACTGGAATATGTGTGAAAACTCTCGAAGATTGCTTTCCATGATTTACTTTGAATGAAAGCTGTTGAAAAGTGAATTAGGGATGGAAAGACAGATTTTCACAAACTAAACTATTTAAGCGGGGAAACAATCCTCGAGAAGCTAAGGAAAAGCTTCAAAGTTTTAACTACCACGAGCCATGCATTTGATTATTTAAGTGAGTTAGACATAGCAGGTTTAACAGAGTTATAGCAAAGTATAAGAATCAATATGACTGGCTAGCAGTATGTGCTTATTTAAAGAAGCATGAACTCATATATTATTATAAATGAATCACACAGCTTTTTGTTTAAAACTACCATCTGGGAACATGAACCTAACATAATTTGTATGAAGCTATTTAATACTATAAATATTAAACCATTATAAGCAACCAGTCTTTCAGGAATATATGTTACTCTTAAAACAAAATGTGATGGTATATGGTTATATGAACAAATTTGCATAAACACTTCAGGAAATCACCACTTACATAATGTTAATAACAGCTGTTATAATGAGAGTAAGATATATACATATGACTGGATTAACTATTTAGTCTCTTTATTATGAACAATAATATCTACATTTATTTATCTGTAAGATTCAGGATATAATAACTATCTGAAATAGTTATTTATTATTACAAGCTTGTTTTAAAAAGGGTTTTAATCATTTGTGTTCTTATTAAAAGACTTTACTATATATATTTGGAAATTTATCAGGTTTCAAACAAATATGGAAACTTTAGTGTACATCATTACAAGTATTTTTGTATATATGAATAGAAAGTAATAATGTATATATGATATGGTATGATATGGTTATATTCAACTGGACGTATAAGAGAATTTAAGTACCTTTATCTGCACTTTTTTAAAAAAAAATACAGTATTTAATTTCATTTAAACTGTGTTGAAGGAATATTTAACTGAAGTGGTAGTTATTCTGCTCTTCAGTAACTTGAACTGAAGCTAGTGTTGCTGAATTTTGTTATTTGCTAGTAATTACAGGTGTGGGGGTAGCCACATTCTTTGATTTCCTGTCCTTGCCTATTTAAATGGTGCATTGTGAAATATTTTCTGCTTAAAAACCTCAGCTTTGGCCGGCTAAGAACTTGGTTATATTCAACTGGACGTATAAGAGAATTTAAGTACCTTTATCTGCACTTTTTTTTTTAAAAAATACAGTATTTAATTTGATTTAAACTGTGTTGAAGGAATATTTAACTGAAGTGGCAGTTATTCTGCTCTTCAGTAACTTGAACTGAAGCTAGTGTTGCTGAATTTTGTTATTTGCTAGTAATTACAGGTGTGGGGGTAGCCACATTCTTTGATTTCCTGTCCTTGCCTATTTAAATGGTGCATTGTGAAATATTTTCTGCTTATAAACCTCAGCTTTGGCCGGCTAAGAACTTGATTATATTCAACTGGACGTATAAGAGAATTTAAGTACCTTTATCTGCACTTTCTTTAAAAAAAATACAGTATTTAATTTTATTTAAACTGTGTTGAAGGAATATTTAACTGAAGTGGCAGTTATTCTGCTCTTCAGTAACTTGAACTGAAGCTAGTGTTGCTGAATTTTGTTATTTGCTAGTAATTACAGGTGTGGGGGTAGCCACATTCTTTGATTTCCTGTCCTTGCCTATTTAAATGGTGCATTGTGAAATATTTTCTGCTTATAAACCTCAGCTTTGGCCGGCTAAGAACTTGGTTATATTCAACTGGACGTATAAGAGAATTTAAGTACCTTTATCTGCACTTTTTTAAAAAAACAATACAGTATTTAATTTGATTTAAACTGTGTTGAAGGAATATTTAACTGAAGTGGCAGTTATTCTGCTCTTCAGTAACTTGAACTGAAGCTAGTGTTGCTGAATTTTGTTATTTGCTAGTAATTACAGGTGTGGGGGTAGCCACATTCTTTGATTTCCTGTCCTTGCCTATTTAAATGGTGCATTGTGAAATATTTTCTGCTTAAAACCTCAGCTTTGGCCGGCTAAGAACTTGGTTATATTCAACTGGACGTATAAGAGAATTTAAGTACCTTTATCTGCACTTTTTAAAAAAAAAATACAGTATTTAATTTGATTTAAACTGTGTTGAAGGAATATTTAACTGAAGTGGCAGTTATTCTGCTCTTCAGTAACTTGAACTGAAGCTAGTGTTGCTGAATTTTGTTATTTGCTAGTAATTACAGGTGTGGGGGTAGCCACATTCTTTGATTTCCTGTCCTTGCCTATTTAAATGGTGCATTGTGAAATATTTTCTGCTTAAAAACCTCAGCTTTGGCCATCTAAGAACTTGGTTATATTCAACTGGACGTATAAGAGAATTTAAGTACCTTTATCTGCACTTTTTTTAAAAAAAATACAGTATTTAATTTGATTTAAACTGTGAAGGAATATTTTACTGAAGTGGCAGTTATTCTGCTCTTCAGTTATTCCCACCCTCCCTGTTTTTGTTTTGGTGTTAATCTTAGTGGCCTTGAAACTGCTCGCCCCTCAGCCTGCCTCTGGGCCCATCTCATTTGCTCACTCAACTGAGTGCAGTGAGATCATATTCTGATTTCAGGCACTCCTACTGTGTACAAAGAGAGCATCTGGGAAACAGACCAAAAAAAAAATTAAGCTTATTTCCTGCCTTTCCTGTTAAGTGGTATAGACTATTTGTAGGCTTCTGAGCCCCCAATCCCTTCTGTGTTTGAGGGAAGCCTTCTAGCTTGTTTTTTTTCCCTTATAACTAGTCAGTTTTCTAGTTTCAGCACTCAAATCTGTTTCTTTGATCTCAGCACTTGTTCAGATTAAAAAAAAAAAAAAAATTTTCATCTGCTTTTACTGTACTTGTGTTTCTACCTACTTCATTTTACTTTTGCATCATCTTAAAAATACTCAATTGTATTTATTACTGCTTGGTGTAACTCATTCTAAGCCTTTTGGTTTAATCACTTGGGCTTTGGACCAGTTGTTTTGCACTGAGAGGGTTTGTGGTCTGCACTGTTGTGGCAGAACAGGTAGCTTACATCCTTCTAAGTTGGGAACTACTGATTGAGGGCTCAGTGTCTGTTATTCTAAAAGTGTATTAATTCTGGTTTAAGCAATTGGGCTTTCAGGCCAATTATTTTACATTAAGAGGGTTCGTGGTCTGCACTCTTGTGGGAGGAGAGGCTGGACTCTGCCCTTCTGAGCTGGGAATTTCTGGTTAAAGGCTTATAGTGCATGCATATCTGAACTGCTTCTTACTGAAGTTGGTGCGCCTTGTTTGCTGTGGCATAGACAGGATTCGGGCCTGCTGGATCTAGATTTGTTTGTGTAACTTGAGCACTAATCCAGACATTCTCTAAAGTATTCAATTGTATTTATTACTGCTTGGTTGTAACTTGATTAAAGTGTAGCTATCATTTTAAGTCTTTTGGATTAAGCACTTGGGCTTCAGACCAGTTGTTTTACATTAGGAAGGTTTGTGGCAAGCACTGTGGTGGCAGGACCGGTAGCTTTCATCCTTCTAAGTTGGGAACTGCTGATTGAGAGCCCAGTGTCCAAGTGTATTAGTTCTGGTTTAGGCACTTGGGCTTCAGGCCAGTTATTTTACATTAAGAAGGTTCGTGGTCTGCACTCTTGTGGGAGAAGAGGCTGGACTCTGCCCTTCTGAGCTGGGAATTTCTGGTTAAAGGTTTATAGTGCCCGAATATTTGAACTGTATCTTACTGAAATTGGTACACCTTGTTTGCTCTAGCATAGACTAGATCCAGGCCTGCTGAATCTAGCTTTGTTTATATGCTTGTTGTTTGTTTGCTTGTTATTTCTCTGGAAGCTAATTCCACCTAATACGCGGCTTCTCAGCGCTTCTGTGGATCACTAGTGATATCTGCATTGCTTACTGTACTTATTTCCTTGTTTCACTTGAAAGAAAGTTACTGTTTGTCGTTTTTGCATTTAGCTACTTGTAACACATTGCACTCAAGTTACCTGGCACTTGCTCACTAAAGCAATTATATAAGTCAGCACTAAAAATTAAAAGCACTACACCCTCACTCCCCACTGGCCCTTGTTTTCAATTATTAAGGAATTCCCAATATTATTCTAGCATGTCCAAAGGTCAGTTGTCAATCTCCTCTCTGGTCCAGCTGGTGAATCTGGGAATCTTGAGGCAATGTTATAACTGCCTCATGTACACAGACAACCCTCTCCTCCTCCCACATAACACAAATACTTGCGAGAGATGCAGCTATTTAGTCAAACTGGAGGCTGAGCTCTCTCAACTCAGGACTGGCAAGACCAGACAGGAGGAGAAGGCAACTACACACACCACAAAACCAGCCTCACATAATGCTACCACACCACTGAATCAAACACATAAACACACAAAGACATACTTGGAGGCTCTGAGTAAAAATTTACCTAAACAGCAGAGGCCTCCAAAGCAGAAACCCAAACAACTGCTACTTCAAGACACCCCACAAGCAACACATAAACCACAAAAGCAGTCACAGCCCTTAAGGCCAAATATAACACCAAACATACTTGTCATAGGTGACTCCATAGTCAGACACACTGACGTCCCACTCACCAGGCTGAACAAGGAGAGGGTCACAGTAAGCTGCCTATCGGGTGCTAGAATCCACCACATAACACAAGCACTCGGGTCACTCCACGGCAAGTACAAATATGACACAGTCATTGTCCATGCTGGTGTGAACGACCTGAGATGTACCTCCCTGGACTACATGAAAAGAGACATAGAGGAGCTCTCTTATTATGTAGCCCATGCAGGTATGACCCTGACCCTGAGCAGTATCCTTCCTTCACCAAGAATGATGCCACAATATAGAGACAAGATGATCAGCTTTAACAATTGGCTTAATGTCTGGTGTCATTCAAAGGGGATCCAGTGTCTGTCTGCCTGGGATGACATGCTTGACAAGCCACGCTGCTTCGCGAGGGACGGCTTGCACCTGTCACCCCTGGGATTCCGGATATTGGCTAAGGCTCTTGCCACCCCATAGTGCCTTTTTAGGCAAGGCTCAAATTCTAAACCTACCACCCTAGAAAACAAAACGGGAAGAAACTGAGGGTAATGCTGCTCAATGCCAGAAGTCTAAATCTCAAAATGCACGCACTCGAGGCCCTTCTCAGTATGGAGAACATCGATGTCTGTGCTGTAACTGAAACCTGGTTCAAGGCTCCTGAGAGCACCCGGTACTATTAGGTTTTACCTCATATCATGCGTCGCCCCAAAACCCGGACCACACCACAGAAGGAGGGTGTATCCATATTCATAAAGGATACCCACACCTCCAGGTTGGTGGCAACGCACTAAGCTCGGAAACCATCCAGGTGCAACTAACCATAGGCAAAACTGCTCTACAAATTGTAGCATGCTACAGGCCACCCTCTCAAACTCAGGAACCCCACACAGCCTTCCTGAAGACACTGGAGGGTATAAATGTATCTCCAAACACCATCATATTGGGTGACTTCAACTACCCGAATATAGACTGGGAACATTACTCAAGCCCTAACTTTCTAGCCCAATGGTTCCTGGAGTTCATAAATTCAAATGCCATGGAACAGCTAGTCACTGTTCCCACGAGAGGAGAAAATATACTAGATCTCATTATCACAAACATGGGGACAAAATGCTCCACACCGGAAGTATATCCTCATTGGTGAGATATGATCATAAACTAATCTCACTGGAAATCCACATCCCGCCCCCACCCCCAACAAAAAAGACCACAGTGAAGAACTTCTCTAAAGCAAACTTCACACTACTCAAGACTGGTGTGGTATCCTTCAAGGCCCCTGAGCCAGTGGAAACCACAACCCAAGCTGCGTAAGCCCTTACAAATGCCTTCTATGAACACCTCCAGGACTGCATGGATCAGGCAATCCCAAATAAAACCAAGACTCTTTCCACAAAGGGCAAACGTCCAGTCTGGTGGACCCCAGCCATTAACAAACTTTACAATAAGAGGAGAAAGCTATTACATGATAGAACAAAATCCATAAAAGGGAAGTCACCCCTGATCATTATTAGTAAAAAAATACGAGTACTCATACAATCAACTAAGGCCAATTTTGAGAGAAAAATTGCCATGGATTCAAAGGACAATCATAAGGCCGTTTTCAGCTATGTTAGGAACCTGGGTGGAAACTCCCAGATATGCTCAGAATTAGTCCAAAATGATACAAAAATCACTGAACCCACAGACATTGCCAACATACTGGCAGACAGGTTCAGTGCAAACTTCACCCCCCTCTTCCCCCCTAAAGGAGAGATAACTATCCCAGCAGAGTGTAGCCTCCCAGACATCTCAAATGTGCAGGTGAAAGCTGCTCTCTCTAAAGCTAAAAACACAGCATCAATGGGACCGGATGGTGTCCCCGGCTATGCGCTACACGAGCTAAATGAGGAATTAAACCTGCACATAAGGCAGCTGTTTAATCTCAGCCTTACCACAGGATACGTGCCCAAGGAGTGGCATACGGCAACTATGGTCCCACTCCACAAAGGCGGTGCCTCTACGGACCCTGGTAATTACCGCCCCATAAGCTTAACAAGTCTAGTCTGCAAAGCTATGGAGAGGATCATAATGGAGCTCATAAACAAAGATATAGGGGACTTGTAGACATTGGACCCGACCCAGTTTGGCTTCGTCAAGGGAAGATCATGCCTTTTGAACTTGGTTGACTTCTTCGAAACAGTCACCAAGGCCATTGATGAGGGAAAGGCAGTCCATACAGCCTACCTTGACCTTGCAAAGGCTTTCGGCACAATACCCCACTCGGGTATTGTAGAAAAACTTACCAGCTTAAATGTAAACCCATATGTCACAAGATGGGTTGCAAACTGGCTTAAGGACAGAACCCACAGGGTTAGAGTTGCTGGCGCTATGTCAGACTCCAAGCCGGTCACAAGTGGTGTCCCACAGGGCTCGGTCCTTGGCCCCCTATTGTTCGGCATCTACTTCTCAGAAGTACAGGCCAACGTGGGAGGACTTTGGCTGACAAAGTTTGCAGACGACTGCAAACTGGGCCATAGTGGAAAGTGCATCGGACACGGATATCCTTCAGAAGGGACTCATGGAAACAGATAGCTGGTGCCAGAGCCATGGCCTGAAGTTAAACACCAAAAATGTATAGTCATACCCTTCGTGAAAAACAAGGTAACCCCAAGCTACCATATAGGTGGCAATCCACTAAGCACAGAAGAGGTTATCAGGGACCTGGGAACCCAGGTTGACAGTGGCCTTTCTTTTGACACTCACGTTGCTAAAGTGGTTAGAAAGACCTTCTACATTGCCCACCTGATCATGAAGGGATTCACATCCAGATCTAGTGAGGTCATTGTTCCTCTGTACTCTTCACTTATCAGACCACTGATCGAGTACAATGCCCCATTCGGGATGTATCTCACCCAACATCTGCAGCAATTGGAGAGACCCCAAAAGTTCCTCACCAAAAGGATAAAGGGACTCCAAAATCTGTCATATGCTGCCAGATTGAAGAAACTCCAGCTCTATTCAGTCGCATACCGTCTGCTCAGAGGTGACATGTGCCTGACATACAAGGCCATGTCCAACCCGGAATTAATGTACATGCTCCACCTCAAAAAATCCAAATCCACCAAAACCACTAGAGCAAGTGACTTAAACCTTAGTACGGACATAAATAGGATGTGCTGGAGGGATAGATTTATCACTCAGAGACTCCCTATGCTGTGGAATAAAATCCCGGTCCATGTGAGGCAGAGCACCTCGCTGGCTCTGTTCAAGAGAAATCTTGACCTGTGGATGGGAGATCGTAGGTTTACCCCGGGAATCATCTCTGTGTCACTGCTGGACAGAGGCACAACAAACTAATGGGCACAGTATTTTTTCATATAAGGGGTGGCGTAATCCACAAAAATTTTGGCTAGGCTTATAAATGCCTTAGGGCAGATAGCCTAGTATAAACCTATGAACCTATGAACCTATGAACCTATAATAGATACAATCTAATTCTATTGCTGAATGTTAAAATGCATACTAGTAATCTATTTGACTCCTTTACCATTTAAGATTGTATATATAGAGTTCTAGCAAATGGAAAAAGGAAATCAGAGGGATTTATCTGATGGACTAGGAATGTATTTCATTCCATGGTGGGCAAGTTTTAATGTACAAACTAGTTTAATGTTATTTTTTTCTTAGATTTTAAGTTATTATTTAATTTTAATAAGCTTGACTTTTTTTTTTTTTATTACAATTGAAGTAATATCTTGCATTGAGATAGATGGAGATCTACAAATTAATACTTTCATACTTTATATAGAGGGGATGGTCTCAGGAAAATATATTGACACCTTAAATATGTACTTAAAATAACTAGACATGGATATCTCTTTATTATTTTTAAACATAAATGGTTTAAATAGTCCAAATAAATGAGCAAACTTATTAAGATATCTAAAGGTAAACAGACCCCAATTAATCTTTTTACAGAAAACTCACTTTAAAATCAAGGATATGTTTAGTTGGAATCCAAGTGATTATAAGATCTTAGCATGCTCAAAATTTAAAACTAAGAAAAGAGGAGTAACAATTTTATGGAAAAATAATCCCTTAGATCCTGAAATAATACACAAATTTGTTGATAATGAGGGACCCATAGCTATAGTCATACCAAAGCTTAATAATAGGCTCTGGACACTAGTTAACTTATACTAGTTTCCTGGTATTGGGATACGAACAGTTAAAAAACATTTAGACCAGATCATAAACACTTTTAGGGGGGATCTAATAATAGGAGGAGATTTTAACTGTATAACTGATATTTCTGAAACTACTAATAAAAAAATCTCCACATTTAAAAGCTACTGCAAAACTACTAAAAAGATGGACTGAATCATTAAAATTGATAGATACCTTTACTGCTATTGATAACAACTCCTTGTCATATTCTCATCGAGATTATAAGTTTGGCACTCAAACCAGAATAGATAAAATTATTTATATCACAAGATCTTCAAACCAAAATTATTTCTTTCTCAATAATCCCATGTCCTATATCAGATCATAATTCTTTAGTTCTAAAATTACAAGTAGATTTTAAACCACTAACATTCCTTTCTAGAATTCCCTCATACTTTACAAAAATCAAAGAATTTAAATAATGGTTAGTAAATGAGCTTAATTTCTTTTTAGCTATAAGCTATAATTCAGAAGTAAATATAGTAATGGTTTGGGATTCATTAAAGGCTTATATTTATGGAAAAGCGACTGCCTGGTATAAAAATAAAGAATGGGAATCTGAACTACAAGAATTACAAAATAAACTCATGCTATATAAATACAAAAATCAATTTAATTCAAATGAGAATAAGAAGACAACAGAAGAATTAAACAAAATATATAATGAAATATTAAATCATAATTCTATCAGTGATATTCTACATGAAGGAAAACAAAAGAAGGTATTGGAACTAGGTGATATATTAGATGCTTTCAAATGTCATTATAGTAACCATCATAAAGATAAACATAGTACAATAGATCATTCCATTTTAAGAAATATGATCACTAATATTAAATCAATCCCTGAGACCTTAGAAAGGAACTTACAAAAACCCATTACACTCAAAGAGGTCAAGGATAAAATCAAAGATAGTAAATCTGGTAAATCTCCTGGAATGGATGATTAATTTCAGAAATTTACAAATTATTTCCCCAAAATGTAATCACCTTACTTTATAAAACATTAATTGAAGTTCATACCCATGCAATTATCCTGCCTTCATGGAAATACTCTTTAATTATACCTATTTTAAAAGAAAATAAGGATGCTAGTTTTTGTAGCTCATATAGGCCAATCTCACTACTAAATAATGACTATAAAATATTTATGTCCATCCTAGTAAATAGAATAAAAAATCGATTGAACAAAATAATCAACAATGATCAAACTGGATTCATTCAGAATAGACATGCACATGATAACTTTTAAAAGAATATTGACTTTAATAGATTATCTAAATAAAGAAAATATAGAATCCCTGATAATAGGACTAGATATTGAAAAAGCATTTGATTCCTTAAATTGGGAATATCTAATTAAAATTCTAGAAATATATGTGTTCCCTCTACCCTTTATTACATTTATTAAAAAAGTCTATGATAATAATAATAATTTGCATTGGCGATCAAGCTATTAGCTATATTAATAAGAAATAATCCAAAGATAAAAGGATTAAATATATTAGATCAATATAATTCTAACATCATGCTATTTGCAGATGATGTTCTTCCTACCCTATTGAACTCAAAAGACACATTAGTTGAATCAGATATTGTGTTAGAGAAATTTGATAAGATTTCAGGACTTTGCTGCAATAAACAAAAATCTAAATATCTTTTGTTAAATAAAAAAAGACACGCAAGTAGATAAGAATTGCATCATAGGAACACAAACTACAACAATAAAATATCTAGGGATAGATCTGTCTGACAATATACAAGATGTAATGAAAATTAACTATAAAAGAGTTATTGATATAATAGATTCTCTAGTGAATAAATATAATAACTTATTCTTAGAGTTTGAAGACAGACTTCAACTGATTAAAATGGTTCTTCTCCCTAAAATCCTGTATATGGTATAAGCTATTCCGTTAATCCCTGACAGATCCTATCTTAAGAAAATAACTTCAAAACTACTAAGGTTCTTATGGTACCCTAAAAGAAATAGAATTGTGTATGCCCATCATACAAGACATTGGGATCAGGGAAGAATACATTTCCCAGACATTGAATCATATATAAGAGCATCATTACTCAAAACAGTGATTGAATGGGTTAACCCTAGTTATACTTCTAACTGGAAAACATTACATATAACTATTGTATCAAATGAAAACAAACTTACTAAAAATATTACTATAATAGATAAGAATAATATATGCTGGTATCCATTGTGTCTAAATGTTCAATACAATACTTCTAAATTAACAAAATTATATTTAATAAATAATTTATTTAGAAAGTTTATAAATATGAACATGGATTTAAACACTTGGTTTTCAACATTAATTCCCTTCAGTGTTACTAAAAATTTTCCAGATAGAATTCATAGAGACATATTCAGCCATTGGAAACAGAAAAATTTAAGTTGTTGGCTTCACTGTATAAAAAAATCAAAAAATTCTGGATATACGATATATGATGTCAACTTACAATTTAAATTATTCTGAATGGTTAATGCTGCAGAATATACTGACTTTCTCCAAGGATCTATGTAGGATAATAAATATATCCTCATTCATAACAACACCTAAATTTATAAGTAGAGTATTTGAAATGATATATAATAAGGAAAATATGAAGACTGGAACTTCTTACTTATATAAGTTAATAATAAATTACAAAACATTTCCCAAAATAACATATTGGCAATTTATTACTGGAGGATATTCGATTTAATTAACCCCAGAAAATAAATCAAATATATTACTCTCAGTAAAACTAACCTCTAGTTCTCAGTATTGGAGAATATTTACCTGGAAATTCTTACATAGATCCTTCTTAACTCCTGATAAAATGTCAAAAATCAATCCTTCTAGCAATAATATATATAAAAAATATTATATATTATACAATGTTTCTGGATGACATTTTTATTTTATTAAAGGGTTCAGTTCAAGAAAGCTCCATATTAGTTCATTATTTAAATCAAACTACAGACTTCCTTTCATTTACTTCATCTTTCAACACAGAAGCAATATCATATTTGGATATTTTACTAGTAAAAATAGATCTTTACATTGTTTTCAAGCTAGTATATATAGGAAGGCAACGTATTCAAATGATTTTTTGCATTTTTCAAGTAGCCACCCTTTTTATTAGAAACGCTCAGTTGTTAAGGGCCAATTGGTTAGAGCAGCCCATATTAATATACAACTGAGTGATTTCCTTGCTGAATGTGACTGTCTCAAGTCAATGTTTCTGGCACATGGCTACCCGGCTAATTTATTATATAAATTGATCGATGAAGTGAAATCAAAAAGACTAAATCTGATATATGTCCCAATACTGAGCGTAAAAGCTGTTAGTGATGGGAATAGTCAAATCTTAACACCATCAGTTCAAGTAGAAATAAAAGGGCAAAATTAGGAAAACCTTCCTAGTGAGGGAGGTGATTCTAGGTTAAAATTTATCACAACATTTAGCTGTGATAGCCATTTGGTAATCGATATATTAAAACAGGATTGGGAGCTGTTTAGAATGTCACCAGTAATATTAGATAAATTAGGTGACATGCCACAAACGGCGTTTAGAAAGGTAGAAATTTGAAAAGTATACTTGAATCTGATGTTCAGCCTATATCTCAGATAACTGGCATGTTTAAATGTGAAGCGTGCGCTTATTGTAAATAATTGTTCGCATTATTTAATTTATTTTTTGTTTAAGTAAGTAATATTGTTTTACATAGATGAATGCAAATCAAATAGACAATATAAGGTAAGAGCTAAATTTAATTGTCAATCCAAGTTTTTTGTCTATCTTGCAAGGTGTAAACAGTGTTCTGCATTTTATATCGGAAAAACCAAACGCAAATTGAGAAATAGAGTATATGAACATCAGTGTGCAATTACAAAAAATAAGTTGGATAACGCACTGGCAAAACATGTTCATGCCCACAGTGGTCATGGTTTTTCTTATATGGCAATAGACCAAGTAGTTTTTCCTATAAGAGGTGGTCCTATGCCAATTCTTTTGGAAGAATTGGAATTATCATGGCAGATAAGGTTAGATGCTTATAGGGTACCTGGTTTAAACGACATGTGTTCTATAGCTTGTGTCTTGAAAAATAAAAATCTGGGCCATTAAGAATATAATAAATTGGCCCGAATTCAATGTAGTAAAAAATGAAATCACTAGTGTATATAGTATTGTATTAAATTATTCAGTAGATAGTTTTTAGTTTCACAGTTATATATAGGATGGAATATGATTGTTCATATTATTTAATGTATTTTTTGTTTAAGTAAGTAGTATTGTTTTACATAGATGAATGCAAAACATTTTATCTGAGTTAAATGTTTTTGGTAGATTATCGTTGTCCTTTTAAATTCACTACACATAGAGATAAGTGTCTGTACCTTTAATTTAAACAGTGGTGCCTTTACGTGTAATAGATACATCATTGTATTTAGTATTTTTAAATTGTGTTTGTTTTATAGAGCTTGACCTCTGATGAAGTTTGCTTCAGTGCAAACGAAAAGTGCTTTAAGTCAAGTGAATACGTTTTTGGATAGTAAACCTTTGAAAAGATTTACTGGCGTGCTGTTTTGTTCCTATATGTTGGAGATGTCAAAAGATTGATAAAGCTGATTGGTCTTATATTTTTTATGAATGTATAAAAATTAAACCCTTTTGGGAAAATATTAATAATTTTTTACGGGCGATTTATACAGATAACTTTGTTCTAACCAAAGCAGTAATTTTACTGAATATACCTGAAGATGTCTTTTCAGATAAATCTAATCTTTATGTTATATGGACAATATTAGCTATAGCTAGAAAGTGCATAGCAAAAAGGTGGAAGTCTAACACTATACCAGGAAGAGAAGAATGTCTATGCTTGCTGAAGAAAACAGCGTTGATGGAAGTTAAAACCAAAGAATTAAGACTGTTTCCAATGCCATTGGCTAATAATCCTTGAAGAAAAGTTTTGGCATTGATTGACACTTTACAAATGGACCTAATCTCCTCTTAAAGTAATCAATTCTGAATTTAATCATAATTACATTGTTTAACTTGGTATCATATATTTACACGTCAGGCTTTATGTAAATATGTACATAGTTAATACAATAGTTAATATGCTTTTACATTGTATAAGGATTAATATTGTTGATTCTTATTCAAAATAAAAAATACTCTGAGTAAAAAAAAATAAATTGGGCTCTAAACAGCAACCAAAATAATATATCACAATCAAGTGCACTAACAGAATGTCTCAGTAATCATCATCCTACATTCACAATTCACACCACATATCCAGCATCAGATCAAAACCATATAGTTCATATATTTCTCTACATTCAGTGTTGATACTTTTAATAGCACATTAGCTTACCATAATTGGAGCATCCTAAAACACTCACACTTGATGATGCATGCTGTCATGCATTTAAAGCATGTCTTTCAATATTAAATGCACAAGCCTCCATTAAGAAAGCAAACATCAAATTTAACCCAGTTCCTTGGGGTAAAAAAACCTACTAAACTAAATATGATGCAGAGAGATAAAGCCTGGTGATTCTGAAAAACTAACAACGCTGCTGCTACTTTGCAATCCTATAATTCTCTAAGAAATTTCACCAAGGCAAAAGTTGTCAAAGACAAGCAACAATATTTTCAGACATGCAAAATAATCATGTAAAATTTCCACAAAAATTCTGGCCAGGTTTAACTCAACTTCTTAAATCAGGCAGGCTTTACCATCCCAATCCTAATCCAATTGAATCTGACTATGATGCTGCAAATTACTGCAAATGCATTTATCTGACACTTTATCTCATCTGCCTACGATCTTTTTGATGATAGCTCAACAAATAAAACACTTTTTCTATTCAGCATACAGTTCCCAATCTTCTCTGCACTTTACATATTCCTACTTCTAAAATAAAGGCATGCCTCCCTAAGATACAACCCTCAACACTTGTTCCTTAAACTAGCATCTAATGCTACAGCCTATCCAATATCTATTTTCATTAACAGATCTTAGAGCTACATGTTTTGCTCATTGTGATGGAGCCACAGAGTTTACATGGTTTTTGTTATGCCTCGCGCCACATACCATTGTGTATGTTTGATTATTGCTAGATCTGACATGCTGCTACCTCACTATATGCTGCTAATATTGTAACAATACAATATGCTAAAGAGCAGGCCTTGGTCACTGATTACTGGAATAACTAAACTTTTGTTGACCTGTATCAGCTTAAAAGATGTTTACCAGAATATGGGGGATTCCAATGAGGAACTATATCACAAGTTTGTGAGCTAACTGTTCTTTAGAAAAGGGAAGTAAGGCATAAGACCAGACATTATGAGACTTGTTTACAACTATGAAATGATCTGTAATTTTCTAAAACATCCCATCAACTCATGATAAGCTTGTGATCTATATGTTATTAGTTGAACCTATTGACCTTATTGTTTGTTCAAGACTATAAAAAGCTCAAAGGCTAAAATGGAAATCATCATCCGGATTTGATCACAGCATCAGCCTGAACTGAGCATAGAGCCATTTTGCCAGTGTCGGCCCTGCCTTGACTGAACAGATAGCTGCACTGAATAGGATTGAAGTCTCCCTATCAGTGGCAAAAATGATTTTGTTTATGCATATGCTTGTAAGTACATGATTTATTAGTTTTTTTTTTTCTGTTTATCTAGTAAGTTTTTGTTTAATAAGTTGTTAAGTTTGAGCCTTGGTGTCTTGTGTCATTTCTAATTCTGTATTAACCTCAGAATTTAAAGTAACGGACTAGTTCAATTTGGCGCAGCGAGCAAGGTCTGAGGTTTGCAGTAGAAATGTCACAACAACAACCAATGTTTTTTCCTTTAAAACATATAGGCATGGGCAAGAAGGATGTTGTGCCAGGTACCCCAAATAAGGTGGGCATTGGTACTATAATGCCAGCATTGTTTGGGAAATGGGATCCTCTTGCTAAGGTATTAAGCCAAGTTTCACCCCGTCCTTCCCCAAAACCTTTGAAAGAAAGACCTAAGGCAGACCCTAATAGTCTAGCTAAGGCCCTATCAGAGCTAAACTTGGATGGTAAGGGGAAAAAGGTGAAGGAAGAGGTGGGAACAGCCAGATGGCTGTTCTTTGAGGCAATTCAGGAATTAGATAAAGATGTAGAAAAACTAAAAGAAAAAGTCCTAGAGTTAAAAGAGCAATGTAAAAAACACACACTACACACAGACTGGATAGAGATGCCTTAGAGAAGGCAGATATGACACTTGCTAAAGTGGGAGAGAAAGCTGAACACTGGAAATCTTATTCAGTGACTCTAGCTACTCAAATAATTCAACAGCGTAGACAACGAAATGGGAGAAAACTCCAGCGTCCGGCCTTAAAACCCCAGGTTCGTGCTTTGCTGTGTAAGGCAGAATTTGACCCCGAGAAGTGGGAAGGTGATCTCCTTTCAACCAATGAGGGTGATAGTGATTTTAAAATAGTAAATTCCCCATCAGTGGAGGCACGTCCAGTTATTAAGAGAAAGGGACAGTACACTGGGGGGTTGGAGGTGTGGAGTTATACCCAAGCTAAATTATTAAATGTAATCCAAATCTATAAGCAAAAGCCGGGGGAAATTGTTTTAGCATGGCTTCTTCAGGTTTGGGACACAGGGGGAGAAGCAGTGTCTCTAAATGCTAAAGAGATGCACCAATGTGCATGCTTGGTATTCCACCCACGTTTAAAGCAAATAGTAAACAATGTAAACCATGATGATCCCCAGGTAAATACACTGGTGGTGTGGTTAGCCTCAGCTTTCCAAGCTACTTGGCCTAATGCTACAGCAGTAGCTGATGAACATAAGCCTTAAAAAACTATAGCAGAAGCAATACAGCAGTTAAGAGAAATGGCTATGTTGGCTGCCATTTATTCATTGGAATCAAGAAATGGGGCATTAGTACTTCCGACAGGACCAAATACACAAATAATGACTAGCAATATGAAAAGTAAATTGATCAGAAATGCACCACAGTGGTGAAAAGGGGCTGCCCTGGCAGGCTGTGTAGGTCAGCAAATATAGAATGTAATAGTCACTCTAAATCAAATGGCAGAATTAGTAAAAGAAAAAAAAAAAACAGAGAAGAGCTAGAAAAGCAAATGCAGAAAAACCAAAAGATAAATCTGGTAAAAAAGTCACAAAAAGCAAATGTTTCTGGATCTATTAAGGAGGGGGGTAAAAGTTGCAGAAATAGATGGGATAGCTACCAAGAAATTATATAAAAAATGGAAACAAAAACAGAAAGAAAAAAGCTCAAACTCTACAGGCAAAAAGCAAACCCCTACAAAAAGTCCAACCAGAAGTACAACTGAAGGGAAGGTAGGGTGGAATCAATTATATCCTGACATCCCTACTAATAAGGAGCTAGCACAGTGGCAAAAGGGAGAATTCAGTGATGAGAGAGATTGAGGAAAAAAGGAATGGAGATCCCCGGTTGAAAAAATGGAGACAAATTGACCTAGTAGACAGGTCCCCAGTAGCTAGGGGTACGGTAAGAGCAATTACACCTGGGGACTGACACCCCTACGTACCTCTTACCATTTTTTGGAGGGGAGGGCCACAATATGTAATGGCTCTGGTAGACACAGGATCAAAAATAACCATTTTTGCAGGCAATCCCCGTAAATTTCGTGGACAGTATATAGAGATTGATGGTTGGGGGGGGGGGGCAAAAACACTAGGTACCAAAACTAAGGTTAGCTTTTGGGGATGGTGTTCCTATTTTCATTAAAGCAGTAATAGTTCCAGTACCTGAACACATTTTAGAAAAAATGTGTTAAAAGGTAAAACTTTGGAAACCACTGTAGGTCCATTTAGGTTTAAAGTGCGGCATTGTTCAGTCAACACAGTCAAGACTGTAGTCTGGGGCAATGCTAAGTGGGAACCACTTTATATTCTCACACCTAAAACAATAGTAAACATCAGACAGTATCGTATCCCAGGTGGGCATGCCAAGATCACTAAAATGATCCAAGAACTGCTTCAGTTTGGCATACTTGAGCCCACTGTAAGTCCATTCAACAGTCTGGTGTGGCCGGTAAAAAACCTGATGGGTCATGGCAGATGACCATAGATTATCGAGGTCTGAACAAGGTGGCCCCACCTTTAGCAGCAGCTGTTCCAAATATTGTTACGATCGTGGAAAGATTGTCTTCATCTGCTGGGCCATATCATGCAGTTTTGGACTTAGCAAATGCTTTCTTCTCCATTCCAATAGCAGACAAAAGCAGAGCCCAATTTGCTTTTACTTGGGAAGGGGGGCAGTACACCTTCCAAGTGTTACCACAGGGATATCTGCACAGCCCTACCCTGTGTCATGGACTGGTGGCTAGAGATCTAGCCAAGTTACAACTGGACAAAGTGACTGTTTTTCATTACATTAACAGCATAATAATTACTGGAGATAAGGCTAATGTTGATATCACATTAAAAACTGTAATTCAGCACCTTCAGAACAGAGGGTGGGCTATAAATGAAAATAAAACACAAGGGACATCAGTAAAATTCCTTGGTATGATTTGGAATGGAGCGAAAAGAAAAATTCCTGCAGCGGCACTAGAGAGTATTCAAAAATTTGCAGTCCCAAAAATAAAACAGCAGGCACAGGCCTTCTTGGGAGCAATGGGCTTTTGGAGGGCATCTGTACCTCACCTTGGACTGATTTTGTGGCCAATTCACTATGTAACAAGGAAAAAGTGTGACTTTCAATGGGGTCCCAAGCAGCAAACGGCTTTTAAAGAAGCAAAAAAGGTCCTACAACAGACTGTGGGGCTTGTCTCAATTGATCCACAGCAACACTTTATCCTAAAAGTAACTGTTGCCAATAATGTTATGTCTTGGGGACTGTGGCAAAAGGATGACACTGGTAAAAAGAGACCATTGGAATTTTAATCCAAATCCCTAACTGGAGCGCAGGTGAGATATAGCCCCCTTGAGCAACATGTGCTGGCAGTGTACACTGCATTGATTCATGTGAAGGAAATAACTAATCAGCAAACAGTGACAGTTAAGATAGACTACCCAATCCAGGGGGGGTTATGAGATAATAATTTAATAAAATCTCTATTATCACAATCTTTGACTGTACCAAAATAAAAATGGTATTTACAGGAAATAGCCAACATCCTACCTGAAGTATCTCAAGTACAACAACAGTTGGCTGGACTGGTAATTTTGAATGATGCTGATGCAATAAAACAACAGCGACATGAGCTTCCAAAGTCACCAATCATTAAAGCATCAGCATTTGATAATTTAGATGTAAAAAAAAACAAAAACATGCATGGTTTACTAATAGTTCTGCTAAAATTGGATCAATGGCAGGACCTGGACTGCGGTAGCTTATTGCCCACGAACAGAAACCGTGTTGTTTGATGAAGGTACTGCCGGTTCAAATAATCAGGCAGAATTACGAGCTGTTGCTCTAGTCAATGATAGTTTATCACTTAAAAATAAAGCAAACATCTATACTGACAGCTGGACAGTTTTTAAAGGACTGACAACCTGGTTACCTGCCTGGCGACAACAAAATTAAAAGATCCATGGCAGACCTCTGTGGGGAGGCTCAAAAGATTGGCAACACATTTGGAAAAAAGCTCAACAATGCAAAATCAGTGTTGGACATGTAGATGCCCATGCATCACTTGTGACAAATGAAAGAAGGCATAACCAGCAGGTAGACAAGATGACTGCGGTACGTGTTTCCAAAGAAAAGATCAAAAGTGCTAGTATGACAGAATGGGCCCATGATCAGAGTGGGCACTTGGAAAGAAATGCAACAATAAAATGAACATAAAGGCATGGTATGCAGTTAAATAAAAAAATAACTACAGATGTTATAAAGCAGTGCCAAATCTGCCAAAAAAATAAAAGCAACTGCAGGCAGAAGCATGTGGACACATTCACTGAGGCAGTCGTTCAGCACAAATTTGGCAAATAGACTTTATTGGTCCTTTACCACTGGATCAAAATCAGCAATATTGCCTAACAATGGTGGACACTTATTCAGGATTACTAATGCTATCTCCATGCAAAAAGGCAAACCAACAAGCAGTGTTAAAAGAATTGAATAAATTGTGTGTGACATATGAGGTTCCCAGTAAAATCCAAAGTGACCAAGGCAGTCACTTTACCGGAGTAGAAGTTCAAGAATGGTTGAAGAAAAATGAAGTTCAATGGGTGCTGCATATCCCATATCATCCTCATGTGGCTGGTTTGATTTAAAGGTATAATGGGCTCCTTAAAATACAAATACAAAAAAATACAAGTGATGAAACGTTACGAGGATGGGCAAAGGTATTAGAATTAGCTGTGAGCCAGCTGAATAATAGGCCTCAAAAGCATCAAGAAACCCCTTTGCAAATGAATATGAATGACATTCAGTCCAACTGTTGTATTTTAATATTAGAAAAGCAAAGCCCAAATGCCATATACCCTCTTTTGACAAATGCTGATCAAACCCAGTTCTGTCTATGCGCATTGACTGAACAAAAAGTGCCAGCACAAAATATACTATTAGTTGAGACAGGTTGAAAACTCTATCTCCCAAGAAATTGGCACTGGGGGCAAAAAGGACTATTAGGGAAAAATTGGAAGGTTTTTACATTATGGGAGCCAGAACGGGAAGTGATAGTAAAGGCTATCAATTTAGATAGCAAGACACAGATAATTCAAAAAGAACAACCTTTAGTAAAAATCTGTATGCATCAAGATGCTGTTATTTTGCTACAAGACTGTGATACTAAACCAAACAAATGGCTGGAAATGAGAGTTATAGTAACCACACCCAATCAGCCAAATGAACACTGGACTGTGATTTGGGATGGACCTGGTGATACTGTTTTAGTATTACTTGATTCTGCTAAACAAACATTGTATTTTCCTCTCCATAGATTGTTGCCACTGTTTGGGATAGTGCCAACCTTTTCTGACGACAACACTTAGATGGGCCATATGACTGTCTTGATCCTATACCTTTATTTGACGAGGAAGATGTTGCAAATCTAACAGCAAACTGTGACTTTTACTGGAAATTGGGAGATGATCTATATGCGGTGACACCAAAACCTGCCCTAACTTGGAGCATCACTCAGATGAAAAACATCACAACTGTATGTAGACTAAACTGTAATAAACATCCTGAAAAGTGTGCTTCCAACCCTTTTGGAGGTTTATACCAAAAACTAAATGAGCCGGGATTTCCACTGGCCAAGTCTCCATTAGATTCCTCCTGCATAGCTGAATTTCAAAGGGAAAATGACACCGTGGAAACCCTATCTCCAAGTTTGGAGATATATGCTATAGACAATAGTTAAATTGTATTTAATGGTTTGGGACATGTGGTAAGGTATACAAGAGGATGTAAAAATGTAAGTAGTGCTAAAGTTATACAACGTATTAAAATAATAATTAACATGACAGCAGTTAATATTACTACCAGGTATCCACATTGTAAAATTATGGCCAGTTAATTCCTTGCATATCAAATATAGACATTACAAATATAAAAGGAATAAACGTGATGTTACAGGTATTCTTGGCACTGCACTAGGTGCAGTCAGAACAGGGACTGGATTCTTAAATAGTGTAAAAATAAATACCTTACATAGCAAATTGGGCCATGTGGGTTCTAACCTAAATATGGCCTTTAAGCTGCTAGCAGATCATAATCTCGAACTGGGACAAAGAACTGTAGACAGTATTTTAGCTCAAACAGTCATGTGGAGGTGGATTGAACATGCTAATACATATACAGAACAGATTTTAAATAACCTCACAGCAGAAGTAAATCAAACCTTTTGTATTCTATCTCAGTTGGCTGCTAATCAACAATATTTGTAATTTACTCAAACTTGGGGGGCTAAAAAAGCAGCCCATTGGCAAAAGGAACTGCAACTATATCATCGGTTAAAGCCAATAGACTTTGCATGTGAAAATAAGTCTTGTATACTGATTTTTAATATTGCTAGTAAAAAAGGAACAAAGCAGGTCTGTCCATTTGTTACATTGCCCTTGCAATTTGGAGATAATTGGTGGGACCTCAGATTGAGTCTGCTTTGATTGATTATAGTGATGTACCCATTGATGTGGCAGGTTGTGAGACCAGCCCCAGGAGTGGGTATGCATGATGGTGGAAAGGAAGCCCCACCCATGCTTACATAATGGAACTGGAGAATGCACCTGGCACAGGTATGTAGTAAATGGTACGGACATCTATCAATTAAATAATACCACAGTTTGTGTGATACCTTCCTGTAAATTAGCCTGGAGTGATGGAATATCCACAAATGGTGGGGCACACTGTAAAAGTAATATCCATGCAATTATTGATTTTTGTACTAAAAAACTTATTAGATTGACTAGATGGATGGACATCACATTTAATGCTAGCATAGAACCATTACACACTTTTAGATGGCCATCTCTAGTCCACCCGGACGTTCTACAAATTAAGCAGGAAGGACAAATAGTGTTGAACTATTAAATAAAACACTAAATGATGCGCATCAAACAGTGATTAAAATAATTAAAGATAAAGACACTATTGTAAAAATTGCAAATAAAATACAGGATATAACTGTTTCGCACTGGTATGATATTTTCATGTGGTCATCTAAAGCTTCAGTGTGGTTTAATTTGTTGTTGCATCCCTTACTATTGACCACAATAGTTTCAGTGTTATTTTGCTTATTGTCATGTTGCATTTACTGTAAAGTAATGAGAAGATACAATTGATGTTGCCAGTTTTAACTCTCATAAGGGATACACAGCGTACGTTGCTCGATGCAAGGGGTGGTCTGTGATGGATCCACACAGTCTACCTGGTTTTTGTTATGCCTCAAGCCACATACCACTGTGTATGTTTGATTATTGCTTGATCTGACATGCTGCTACCTCACTATATGCTGCTAATATTGTAACAATACAATATGCTTAAGAGCAGGTCTTGCTCACTGATTACTGGTATAACTGTACTTTTGTTGACCTGTATCAGCTTAAAAGATGTTTACCAGAATATGGGGGATTCCAATGAGGAACTATATCACAAGTTTATGAGCTAACTGTTCTTTAGAAAAGGGAAGTAAGGCATAAGACCAGACATTATGAGACTTGTTTACAACTTAGGAAGTGATCTGTAATTTTCTAAAACATCCCATCAACTCATGATAAGCTTGTGATCTATATGTCATTAGTTGAACCTGTTGACCTTATTGTTTGTTCAAGACTATAAAAAGCTCAAAGGCTAAAATGGAAATCATCATCCGGATTTGATCACAGCATCAGCCTGAACTGAGCATAGAGCCATTTCGCCAGTGCCGGCCTTGCCTTGACTGAACAGATAGCTTCACTGAATAGGATTGAAGTCTCCCTATCAGTGGCAAAGATTATTTAATTTATGCATATGCTTGTAAGTACATGATTTATTTGTTTTTTCTGTTTATCTAATAAGTCTTTGTTTAATAAATTGTTAAGTTTGAGCCTTAGTGTCTTGTGTCATTTCTAATTCTCTATTAACCTCAGACTTTAAGTAATGAACTAGTTCACTCATTCAGGAGCAATATTTTACCATTCCATTACATAAAGGGGGTAATCTCAAAAACCTGAACAACTTTAGACCAATAGCTTTCCTATCCCCACTCTATGAAATCCTAGATATGTGCATTCATCTCCAACTATAGAAGTATCTCGTAAACGTCTTTCATTCACACAGCATGGTTTCTGCTCTCTTCATAGCACAGACACTGCCCTGCTAGTCTTCAGAAACACCAAACTTCATCATAAAAGCAATAATAATCTAGCATCCTTCCATGTTCTTTGATCTCTCAAAATCTTTTGAGTGTCTCTCATCATAAACTACTCTGATTGCTGACTTAGGATTATCTTCCAACTGTCTTGGATGGTTTCACTCCTACCTTTTTTAACAGGAATCTTGACACATCTTTTCTCACAGCTTCAGTGGGCATTACCTAGGGCTTAATTCTTGGACCCTTATTATTTAACATCTTTATCAATGATTTTCCTCTACACTCCGATCTTGCAACTTGCCAAGTTAACAATCTCTTAACTTGAAAATCAAACAGTCAAGAAGCCTTTACTGCAGTAGAATCTTGGCTCAAGGAACAGAATCTAGTGCTCAATGCTAAGAAAACAAAACTAATGCTTTTCCTTCCTAAATTGCTATATTCTACTAAAAATAACTTTTCATTCACCTTAGCCAATGGCATTGCAATAGATGTAGTCTCTCAGACTAAGTATTAGGTATAATAATTGATGACAAACTGAAATCTGATATTCACACCCTGGAAATGACCAAGAAAATACATCAAATACTGGGCATGCTATATTGGACTAAGAAATACTGTATTGATTATACCAGAAAATGTATTGCTTCGGCCTACCTACTCCCAACTCTCTCATATGGAGCTTCTGTTCTTACTAACTTTCCCTCAACCTATTACTCAAACTAGAGAAAAAGTGTAACAAAATTGCCAGATTTGCCACCAGCTCTTCTAATTGTATTCACCACTGTGAATTATTCAGCTGCATTGTCTTGAGCTCTCCAACTTCCTCAATATAATTCACTTGAAACAAGTGCACTATGGTTCAGACACATTTAGTGCAAATACTCTCTCATGTATTGGCATTCTCCTGTTCAGTCATTTAGATCCACCCAAAAATTCCTCACCTCCATCTTCTCTGTCAACAGCTCACATGGTAAGGCCCTCTACTCTTCTAGTGTATACAAACTGCGGAATTCTCTACCTTTCTTTCTCTGTGAAACCACTAACTGTAGACTATTTAAAACAAAACTAAGGACATATCTCTATTCTAACTGGACATGCTACTGCTTATTTCCTTTAAATAAAGCCTCATCTGAGAGCTACCAGTGACAGCCTTTTCCAGTTCTACTTCCCTCTAATACTTCCAAACTGTATAACTATCCATCACTAAGCTTAGGTTAAATACTCAAACATACCCAATGCCTCTTCTATCATTCTCTTCCACTCTTAAAACATCTGTTCTGTCCTAACTTATCACCAATTAATCAACTCTTACACAATTCTATTTCTTTTTCTTCTATTGCTAATTAACAATTTATTTATTTATTTATTGGCATTTGTTGACCAAGAAAGTCCCCTGGGTCAAGAACCTATTTTCAGTGGAGGCCTGGGGAGAAAAGCTCCACAATTAATACAGAAAAAAATAAAGATTTAACAATATTGATAAATGTAGATTACAATACGTACAAGACGTATAATATTTAGACAAAAAATTTGAAATGAAGTACATAATATAAACACACCCATCTCAGAAGAAAACCACACCAAACTACTAGGAGTGATTATCAATGACCAGCTAAAATTTGACCTGCATGTTCTAAGTAATATTAAGAAAACCCATCAAAAACTTTGTCTCCTTTATATATACAAAAACTTTCTCTCAAGTACAGCTAAACAGCTCTATCACATGCCTACATATCATCAACCCTTCTCTATGGCTCTCAAATTCTCACTAACTTACAGGCTACACTTATTTCTAAACTAGCGTCCACCTACAACAAAGTAGCAAAAATTTGCTGCTGAACTACCATACTCCACTCATCACTGCTTAGCTCTCAGAAAACTGAACTGGCCTGAATTCCCCCATAACCTTCTCTCTCAGCTTCAGATAATTCATTCTATTCTATACCAGCCCACTTTCTACCCCAGCATCAGATCTATCTTCTCTCTAGCATCAGATCTATCATCTCTCCTTACACCCTTGCTAGAACACTCAGGAGCTCTGAACAACATCTCCTCACTATTCACAAACCCAAGATCAGCATAGGAATAAACCTTCATTGCTGTTACCCTGCTGAGAACTGGAATAAACTACCACTAGATATCCAACATATTAGACCCAAATCCCAATTCAGAAAGACAGTAAAAACTTACTTAAAGAAAAAATAAACTATGACTGTGTTATCTCCCCCCTGACTGACCCATCCCTCTAATATATCCTATTCTCTCATCTTGCTACTGCTTCAGTGAAACCCTACCTTTTTCCTATCTCTCTTTATTGTAACACTGCTACCCACCTTTTTTACCTCTCTGCTTATAACGTACACTCTTAAAAAATAATTTTTATACTTATTTTCATATTTGACCATATCTTCCCCTATTCACAGCCAGTCTAATTTGTTAAATGACTATTTTGCATTATTTCCTGTACTCTCCTCTGTACCTCCTGATGCTGAAATATAGATTCTAATTGCCATGTATGTTAACTTGTTATTCTTTATGTCTATGTGATATTTTTGTATTATTATAAGTCAACTCAATTTGAATACATTTACTGTGAAACTTTTCTCCCCAGGTCTCCACTGAAAAAGGGCTCTGTCCCATTTGGACTAACCCAGTGAACAAATGTCAAATAAATAAGAAAATGCAGTACAGTACATGAGTTCATTAGTAAATTTTGGCATTGCATAAAACATGGTGGCTCTTGCAGAACAAATAGTGGTATTTTATCTGCATTACCAATGTGGTAGTAGTCAATTTGAACTGCAGCTGTAGGTTAGTATTAATGATGGAAGGTTTATAGTGGCTTGATTGTTTTGCAGTTGCAAGAGGGGTTATTTAGTAAATATGTTTTTAATCCTGATTTAAATGTCTTTGTACAGTCTATTAGGGTAAATGGGAGGGTAAAGAATTCCACTGTTTTGCAATGTTATGGGACAACAAACATTGTCCAGGTATTTTACTGGATTCGGTTACACTTAATAACAATTTGTTGGAGGATCTAAGTGGGTGAGTATAAGTTTTTAGTATAGAAGAGAGTGCTGGGCAGGTATTTGGTTTATAAATTAGTTTATGGGCGAGCTTTAATTCGGTATAACAGAGGTACTTGGTAAATTTGAGCCAGCTCAGTTCAGAGATTGCTTGGCATTGGTGTGAGCAGTTAGGCTTTCCTGAGGCAAATTTCATAATAGTAAGATTGAAGTTTGTTGCTGAGAGAAGAGTGAAGGTTAGTAAAATTGGCATTGCCGTATAGAAGGGAAGGGAAGGGATGAGTAAGGTACTTGCCAGTTTTGCTTTAGTGTGATTGTCTAAGTAGACTTTATGATGATAAAGTTTCCCTAATTTAAAGTGTGTTTTCGTTATTGTGTTAAGAATCATCCTCCCATACATACCAATAACACTAGTGTACTTGTATATTCCCACTAAAATTCTTTTTCAACTAACTCAACTTTTTTCAATAATGACTAATGAATGCAACAGTAACTATTCTCTTTAATAAATGTACTTTACTTATATGAATGTAATGTTAATACTGTATACCTGTGTGTATGGTGTTATTATACCTTAATGCTTTTATGTATACAACTGAATGACTGTATAAAATGTCTGCAAAACATGGAGCTTTTCTCTCCAGGCCTCCACTGAGAAGGGGTTTTTAATTAAATTCTGGTGGACTAACCTGGTAAACAAATGCAAATAAGGAAATAAATATGCCATGCTGCATTACCTTTTCATGGCACACTATTAAAAGTAGACAGGCTTGCAGTTCAGTCATCCTATGGCATTTACGTTACCATGCATGTGAATGAATGACTCACCAAAAGAAAGTTTTGTTAAGCTACAGTTATGTTGCAATGGGCATGAATACCCCTTAAGTGAACTTAGTTGGTTCAAGGGCAAATTTTAACCGAAACAATCTGGCACTTTATCAGTAGTTGAATTTACAACAACCTTTGGGACACTGGCTTAGTTGGATAAGAGGAAAAAAGAAAGGCTTGTACTTCTAGTCCAGCTTTTGCCGTTCTCTAACTTTTTCCAGTAGACTTTTTATGTACTTATCACAAATTATCTTTCAAAATGCATTCTGTTTTGCCTTCAGACTATCCTAGTTGATATTTATGCAGATAATTGAATACTTCTCTATTAATTAAACGGACTTGTGGTGCAAAGTTTTGCAACACTGCATTTTTTTCATTTCAGCATTCTGAGTCAGCAATACAGAGACTCATGAGAGAAACAGCACTCTGAACTTTTGCAAATCACATAAGCATTTGTGAAAGGTGTATACTGCAGTGGTTTAAAATTACATTGCTTGAACAAAGAGAAAAAAAATCCACATGAACCTGAATTGACCATATCACTTTTGTTTAATTTTTTACAGCTTGAAAAAAAAAATCAGAACTACACAACACAGTATACAACACACAGATATGTGATTGTTTAATTCAGCTGGTAAATCCAATGTGGGTTGTTAAAATGGTGCAATATCTAATTGAGTTGGTTTTGTCCATTACAGAATAAAAAAAAATATATATATATATATATATATATATATATATATATATATATATATATATATATATATATCATATTGTTTGACTCATAACTGTGTAGGCATAATCTGTTAAAATGCAAAAATATGTCAGTTACTTTTTGCAGCTTTTGTATTGCTGATTTAGTTCCCTAATAGATCTATGAATTTTGTCATATAAGAATATAGTTGGACACTGCCACTTGCCTCTTTAGCTAATGTTTTACAGTAGTGCAAATGAAATACTGACAATGATGAGAAATAATAGACTCACAGTGTTCAGAGTAAGCACAATAGAAAGTCCGTCTTTGCTAACTGGCTCGTGAGGTTTTATCTTTGCTGATTTCTTAGAAAAAAAAAACATGCTATTGTTCAAATAATGTGCATTGTTTGCCTTATTGGGTGACTGCACTTTGATGTTTTATGCCTTAATTGCCCTTGACCCTTCTGGCTGCTGCCTTATGCAAAGTGTTGGGATGACTGACTCACCCCACCTGACTGCTATCACAGACTGAAGACATCAGCGTTTCTCATATTCTCCACTTCAGTCATTCTCCCTCCCTTTGCTTTGCTGGCAAACATTCTCATCTCTAGTTTGTTTTATATTTCCTAAATCTTTTCTTCTCATATCTGCTTAACTACTTCTTTCACACACACTTTCTCTATTTACATCTTGGTTTCAGCCATCATTTCTATCTACTGTTTTCTTCTTACCTATTTCTTATTTCATCTCCTTTCTCATAGCTTTTTCTTTAGAACCTTTCTGTAACATTCCTGTCCCCTTTTGTAACATGTATCTTCTTACCTACCTGTATACCCTATTTTCTTTTAATTTTCTATTCATTTAATTTAAATGTCTACAACCTTCAGCATAACCAAGCTCGCTGCTGAATACTTTTACAGTCACTTATCAAAAAATATATCCATTACACTCTCTTCCTCATTCAGCTGACTTCATCTGCCCTCACAACTACTAATATACTCCTGCTTATGACATATTCAACACCAGTGCCCCAGTTAATTGCAGTCCTCTGTGTTAACATACTCCTTAATACCATAGTAGTTTCAATAGATTCATAAAGGCACATTTCTATGCACTGGACACTTATTTCACATACATTTCTACAGAAGAGAATGCGCCAAATCAGAGAACTTCCTTATGAACAGCTCCTTGTCTAGTTATTATAGAATAATGTTAAAAACACATAATTAGATTATTTAACATTTCTGAACAATCTAAATATCAGAGACTATTGAGACCAGCTCCGTTCTCTTTCCTTGGTAATTTGCTTTGTTGCACTGATCATCCTAATGTCCATATTTATAGAAGCTAATTACATGTTAAATATCATTAAATCTTTGCAGACATCTGTGATTATCTTCTGTCCTACTTAGCCTGCGAGATTATAACAAAATGTACACAGCAGTAGGTTATATTTTCCTCATCTTCAAGTGCATTCTTTATATAGACATGGAAGTCTGTTAGATCCTAGTTATTCCATTCAATTCCATACTACCTGGAAACCTGGATATAAAATGACTGTAGCCAGCAGCAACCAAGTTACTTGGGTTCTTAAAACTAATGAACTCATTTAGTTAGTTTTGATTTTACTCATTCAGATTCTGTAATGGGCATACATTTTTAGTGTAGTATTCAATTGTTGCTCTCAGGTTCCTGGTAATGCAACTGTGCTAGCACCATTATTAGATAACCAAATCCCATAGGAGATAAAGCTCTCTATACTGGAATAGTGTCCTTATTGATTGGTCGCTCGTCATTCAAACATCTTACCTTATTGTTTTGGAAAACTCAAGACAGGACATATACTTTTGCTTGTAAAGAAACTAAATCAGGACAGATACCTTGGGCTACCATAGATAAAAACAATTCTTTGAAAAATGAGTACACTGCAGAAAGCCTGGAATATTTCAGATCTCACTTCTATACAAAATTTCTTCTTATTTTTCAGCATGGAATGAAGAATACAGGGAAGTCTTATAAAATTTCTTACACAAGGACAAGGCTGAGAAACCATTTTTCCACCAGAAAATCTACAAAGAAATTAAAAAAAGATATCAGGTAAAATCCAGTACTGATTGTTCTTCTGTGTACCTGGCAACCCTCAAACAGTTGTTTGCAATTTCTAATTCTCCTAGGATCAAAGAATCATAAGAAACTACTAGGCTAATGGCCCTAGGGTCATTACAAGCCTAGCCCCGTTCTACCCTTATTTCCATGATCAGCACCTATTGCCCCTGTCCAAGAGGGATACCTTTGTCCTGAACCTCAGGGGTGAATTTACAGTTACCCATCCAATCATCCACATTGCATTTGAAGAGGGGCTATAAGGTGCTCTGTTTAACATGAAGTGGGAGTCTGTTCCAAAGGTGTGGTAACTTCTGGAAGACACATCTATCCCTCCATCAGGTTGTCACATACCAGATTAAGGTCTTTAAAGTTAGTAATGCATGTACCACTTGACTTGCTGACATGCAGCATTTCCAATATAGCAGGGTCAGAGATTGTTTTATATGTAGGCAGAGATCACCTCTGGGTAGTCTGTATGAAACAGAGTAAAGTGACAGTGATTTCAGATGGTCCTCATAGGACAGATGCTGAAGGCCTTGAATTTTCCTTGTGATGAGCCTTTGTTGTCTCTCCAATTGCTGCAGGTGCTTGGAAAGGTACATACCAAAAGGGGCATTGTACTCAATTATTGACCTGATGAGGGAAGAGTACAGGAGGTTATAGCTTTTTTTTTTTCTGGAGACAATGCCCTTACTTATGAGATGAGCAATAGAGAATGCCCTTCTTACCACTGTGGAGACATGGTGATCAAAGGTAAGGTTGCTGCCAACCTGTGTGCCTAAGTCTCCCACCACTGAGTGCATACTTAGGGTATTGTTATTTTTGTGGTAGTTAGCAGGAACATCACACTTACAGAAAGAAATAATAGCACATTTTTTGCATTGAGTTTAAGGCCATGACTTTGGCACCAATAATTTGTTTGTGTGAGACCCTCCTGTAGGATGTTGATATCATTTGGAGATTCTATGACCACTCCCAGTTTGAAGTCATCAGCAAACTTTGTCAGCCACAGACCTTTACTTCTTGCTTGTAACTCAGAGAAATAGATTCCAAGCAGCAGAGGTCCCAGGACTGATCCCTGTGGAACACCACTGGTTACAGGTCTGCTGTTGGAGGTGAATTCCCCTATTTTGATTATATGTGTTCTACCAGTGAGCCAGTTAGTGACCCATCTAACGATATAAGGGTTGATACTTAGCTGGGTGAGTTTGTCAATGATGCCTGGCTACATCAAGGTAGGCTGTATGCACAGATTTCCCCTTGTCCAGGGCCTTGGTGACTATCTCAGAGAAGTCCACCAGGTTTAGCAGTCATGATTTCCCTTTGACAAATCCAAACTGAGTAGGGTCAAGTGTTTTAAGATTACCTATATCTTTGTTGATAAGGTCCATGATGATTTGCTCCATGGCCTTGCAGATAAGTCTAGTCAGGCTAATAGGTTTATAGTTCCTGGGGCCAGTGGAAGCACCACCTTTACGTAAGAGAATAACATTGACCATTTTCCATTCAGCTGGGATGATTAAAAACAGTACCCAGTGGTGTTACTAATGCTTGCTTGAGCCCATGTAGGAGGCAGCCTGGGGTGTTATCAGGTCCCATGGATGCTGTGTTTTTAGCCTTAGAGAGGGCTTTTACAACCTGCTCTTTAGAGGTACATGATAAGGGACAGGTGGTAGGGATGTCATGTGGTAGGAACAGAGGAGTGAATTTTTCACAGAACCTGTCGGCCAACAAGTTAGCTATGTCTCCACAGACTCAGTGTATGTGGTATCATTAACTACCAGTTTGGCACATATTTCCTTGACTCTACTAATGTGTCTGTACCTTATCCTGTCTGTTCAGTCCTTAACATCTATTTTCCCTTCATGCTCACTGTTCACAGTTAAATTCTTCTTCAGTCATTTATTGCTACAGTATAAATGTATTTCTTTGGAACCTTCTAGAAAACAGATATTGCTTATCTGCTCATATACAGCAGGCACTTCTTAAAATGTCTGCAGACTATATTTCATCCCTGCTAACAAACATCATGGACTATAAATGGCATTATTCCTAATAAGTGAAAGCCTGTGTTAGTTGATCAAAAGCTAATCCTCAGAATTTCCAGCTCTCTGCTGTCTCTCTCAAACTGTTTCTACATTTACCATTGTACATCAGACATAAATGAATGTAATCAGCTCTAAGACTATGGCTTACTGTACAATGCTCATTTGGACTTCAATTTAGGCATAGCAATCATATTATTATTTATAATAAGTGAGCCAATTATACAAAACATTTATAAAAAAATTCTGCTCATATTTTCCATGTTCATTTTTCATAAGCTTGCTTTCAGCCTTGCCAGTGCCTTCTGGTAAGTCCACAAGTGATGAAGGTGAGATAGGAATCATTTCCAACTTCTTGGTTCACCAATAACTTATCAATCTGACAAAAGGAATAGCTCAAAGAAATGCAGGAAGAATGCCCTTTAGTACACCTAAAAGATCTCTTCTAAGGCTGCTTTTACATTTTCTGTTTACAGAAGACCTATCCAATGCGGTCTGTGAACTTCAATTGGCACGTCATTTGGATGACTTTCTCATACTTGCTTTAAAAAGGACTTTTAGTGAAATTATAAATAAATAAATAAATAATAAATAACTTCTTTAAGCACTGGAGTTGCCTTCTGAAAAAAAGCACCAATTCAAATGAAACGTACAAAACAGTCAACAGCCTCCTTGAACCTGCCAATAAAATTGCCAACTGGTTGCCACCACCTTCCCTTGTAACTAATGCAGTAGGCTTTGCTACAAAGATTCAGAAAGTTAAATAAGCAGTACTCTACTTCAGACATAACATACTTTATCCTTCTTTTAAAATCATATACAAAGGGATCCATGTCAGGTAACTCCTGTATACACTTACCTGCTTACCATACCCAATGGTGCTGTTAACCAGGAATAATAATAAAACATTGAAAAAGGGTATATCTCAAAGTTGGTGCTGACTTCAATCATTGGCCTGTTTAAATCCATAATGTTAGGAAATAAACACCTGTCTCCAAAGCCGAAAACCAAGTAGATGCAGAAGAGCTAAGCAAATGATCTAGTACTGCTTGCTTTTGCACAGAACAAAATAAATGCTTAGCTCTTCTACATTTGTTCGGATTGGGCCTGCTGAGATCTGTATTAACAGGCTCTTCTCTTCCTTATTTTTGTGTTAACTATAGTTCTGTTACACTGTATTAGTTTTTATAATGTATGTATTAATCCAAGTGTTTTTCAGTGAAATCTTTTCATCCATTGCTCCTGTATATATTTAAAATGTATGCCTTGTTTTACTATCTATTCTATGTAGTGCTTCATGTGGAGATTTTCTCCCCGGGCCTCCACTGAAAATGGACCCTTCTTGCCCCAGTGGACTTTCCCAGTAGACAAATGCCAATAAATAAATAAATATAACAGGCAGTGGACTTAAGGATCTAAAAGGGGATAATTTCCCAACATTAAGTTTCTAAAGAGACTGTCAGAACCAACTTGGGAATATACCCTTTTGCTGATTTTTAAATTACACTGAGCATTGCTCATAACACACTATGTCAGATAAAGTAGCATACATATTCTGAGGGCTTATATTCAGGTAAGTGAAAACAACCACTAAACCAATGTTGCCATGCTGAAGTCACTCCTGTAGCAACCCCATGAACAACTGCCATCATCCAAAAAGTTTACTGGGCAAATAGAGAACAGAAGTAGATTGCCAGTCATTTCTTTAGCACACTTATCACATACCTTTTGGGTGTGGGAAGAACCCAATGTACCTACAGAAAACCCATAGGAATGCAGGGAAAATGTGCACATTCTACACCAAAGGCACCACAGCCTAGCACTAAACCAGTGAACTTCAACACTGAAGGCACCCCAGCCAAGAACCAAACCACTGTGTCACTCCTAACTAAAATAACTAAGAAAAAAGCATTCTAATTCCTAGATATGATTTGTGTTTACCATTATCAAACAGAGATTGTCTAGCAACTCCATATTTACAAACTACATTCAGTGAAATATGTAGTATATCTACAGGCTAGTGAGTTTGCATTTCCCAGGCATCAGTTACCCAAGTCACAAGACTATAATGATCAAAGTATTGATTGCTGCTTTCCATAAGAAAACATGGCTAGTGAAGTTTCTTTGAGTGCACTGTGAATTTTTCCCTTTGTAATGTTTCTACAACTGCAGAGTCAGTATGCATAAGTTCAATGGGTATGGTGGTCTTACTGCCCACATGGACAGGAAAACCCCACAAGAAATGCCAGCAGTATAAGTTCATAGGTTATAGGTTCATAGGTAGGTACTAGGCTATTGGCCCTAGGGCTTATATAAGCCTAGCCAAAAAGGTACCCTGGCTTTCACCACCCAACTGTGCCCCTGTTAAGCAGAGCCACAGAGGTGATCCCTGGGGTGAATTTCCTCATCCAGTCATCAAGATTTTTCTTGAAGAGCGCTAATGAGGAGATTTGTTTGATATAGATAGGTAGTTTGTTCCAGAGTATGGGAAGTCTCTGGGACAGGAATCTATCCCTCCGGCATCTTCTGTTTATTGTGGTGAAAAGGTTTAGGTTCCTAGAGCATGTAGCTCGGAGGGATTGGGATTTCTTTAAGTGGAGCATGTCCAACACCTCTGGGTTTGACATAGCTTTGTGTGTTAGGCAGAGATCGCCTCTGAGTAGGCGATATGCAAAGTATTTACCCTAGTGGTATTTTGGTTGTTTGTGTTTGACAATTTGGTTCACTGGCATGTTGTGCTTTTTCCCGTTCATAGTAGAACAAAATATCTAGGTATATTGAGTTTTCTTCCAGCTCTTCAAAGGCCACTATATTGTTTTTAAGATGTTCTTGTACATGTGGTGTAGTTCTTGTCTCAAAGTGCTTCAACAAATGGTTTTCTCTAAATTAGGGTTCTCTGCTTGACTCTTATTGTTATAGCACATCATTGACTTCATAATATTAAACCAGACGCTAAATATCTGCAGTCCTAATTCACATGTAAATGTAATTCAGGTTAAAAGGTAATTCTTTCTGCTTATTCTTTGAATGTTCCCTAGTCCTTAGTCACAAGACTGTCAGTTATTTATATATTAAAACTAGTGAAAAATCTGTCAACAGTTTATATTGGTACCATTTAAATGCTCATTTTGCTGTTCTCATATGCTATACTTCCAAGTGCTTGTATTGTATTGTAAGAGAGTCTCCATGCAAGCACATGTACATGATTTTCAAGCAAACATACAACAAAAAGGTAAACCTCTATTATAAATCAATGTAAAGAATAAACTCTGTGGAAAATGCACCATTTTTAAAGATAGGTCATTCTGAAATTATTAAAAAATATAATTTTTAGGTTAAATAAGATTGCATCTGAAAACTGACAGAGGCAACATTCATGAGGTACTCTGAAGTCAAGATTATAGTTTAAACTGAAAAGTTAAAATATGTTAATTTTACAGTGTGAACCTGTGTTGACTGAATTACATTTGGCACCAGAACGAAAGTTATTTCAGTTTTTTTAGCTACAATTTTCATCACTTGTTTTTTATGACATTCAGTGATTAATGAGGCATGACATTTGATCACTGACCTAGCAGATAATGTGAAACAGTGATTCCAATTCAAATACGGGGCAATTGCTGTATTATAGGAATAAAATAATTCATGAAGTGGGACCACAGTGATGGCACAGTAAAGTACAGGGCCAGAATTTTGATGTAGTCAAGGTAACTTTTGATCTTGCCCTGTGTTGCATACCATCAGAATAAAATAATCTATACTCTCTGACATAGGAAAATACATTAAACATCCAGTCTCTGGGTAAAAAATATTACATTTTAAGTCTGTCCTTCTTTGCTATCAGTGAAAAAAGGATAAAAATAAAGTAAATGATTAATTAAAGTGTAGTTAGATCAAGCATAACTCAAATCACATCCACCATATTCTACTTCTACAGAATTTCTTTCATCAAAAGGACTGAAAGCTTTAGTCTTCTCTAAACAAAACAAAAATTTTTAACCTCCCATGCTCAAAGAAGGGTGTGTGAGAGCCTACAAAAATAATCTCAGGTTAATATAATTAAAAAATGTATACATGCAGCAAATGCAAGTACAAAAACATATATAAAGTTTCTGAGTACTCCTTCATTTTGATGCCCTTAAATGTTTTGCAGAGTATGATAGAACCACATGGGTATGAACTATTAAAATCTCTGAATGGCATACTATACTAAATAAACTGCATACAACCCTGTAATGTACCTCTATAAACCTAGAAAATCTTGGCAAACTAAAAATGGCATGCAAAATGAAAAGGCACATAGAACTAAGACTCCCATTTGCATATGTAGTTCTCTACTGTGAACCTTTATCGTCAAACGTTATCAAAAAATGCCATCATTTAAAATTCTTTTGAGCTTCTAGTATAAACTTTGCACTTTAGTGACTCAGCATTTTGATTAGATACTGAATATGTATGCATTTGTAACTAGAAAAAAATAAAAATAGCCTTAATTCCATTATTCAGCACATTTTTTATTATTATTATTATTATATTGTAAAGTTGTGCCTTATTTAGTTTTACACAAAGTGTTGATGGCCAATTAAGGCATTTCAAGAATTACAGCAAAAGGGATCTACACTGGTAATTTACGTAAACCTCCAACGTGCAAAAAAAAATAAATAAATAAAATAAAAGTCTCTTCTTGTGCTGTCTGTATTGTACAGAAGAAAAGGACACTGACTGGATTCCTAATAACCTATCGACCAGCTAGTCCTGAAACTAGAAGAGTCAGCTAGGACTAATGAAATAGAGTTCCTTCTGTGAAGGTAGGTAAAGGCTACAGCAAACATAAAAAGTCAGCCAAGTTACATCCAAAAAGTTTAATAAAATTCCAATAAAACGTAAATGAAGAAACAAGTTGAATCCGAAAGTTTTGTGTTTTTAACTTGTGTCTTCATCTACGTTTTACTGGAATTTTATTAAACTTTTTGGATGTAACTTGGCCGACTTTTTGTGTTTGCTGTGGACTTTTTTTCAAAGCGGAAGGTGTATTGCAGGTTTTTGGTTTCTTTTGCTTGAAGGTAGGTAAAGATTGCTAGCCTATCCAGATAGAATTTTGTAGATAATGCTGTCATTTGTAAATATTAATGTAAGCCACAGGCTTGTTCTCTTAAATATGAAAAGACTGTAGTGGATGTGGAACTGCAAAAATGTAACAACAGTGCACTCTGCTGTAAGAAAGCTAAGTCAAGCATTTTATGACTGTCTTTGATGTAAAAATTCTGAGTCGATATGTCTGGATGAGGAATTCTAGCTATTGCTTTAAGACCAGAGTTAATGGCTATAATTTGCATGCATAAATGTCCTTTATTGCTCTGGCTTCTGACCAGGTGTAAAGAATGTAAATGTAGTTTCTGTTAGCCTGGGAACACCAGAGAAGTGTGAAGAATGATGTCATGTGAAGCAGCTCTGTGTTATCATTTTAAAGAGAGAGAATCAGAGAGCTCAGAGCATTTTGTCTTGAGAACATCCAACGTCACCAGCACTGCCTATTTCTATATGCAAGTTATTTAGAACTGTATTTTCTCTTAGATATAGCTACAAAATA
Source organism: Protopterus annectens (assembly GCF_019279795.1). Lineage (NCBI taxonomy): Eukaryota > Metazoa > Chordata > Ceratodontiformes > Protopteridae > Protopterus > Protopterus annectens. Next base: position 128,499,857 of record NC_056735.1, read on the forward strand.
GGAATATTAGACTAATTTGTTTTTCTGTGATGTCAGAACTTTTGCTACTGTATCATTTTAAGCATTTCTCTGTGATCTCTGAACTCTTGACTAGCACTGTGTAGTAAGAAGTATTGTCTTGTGTTTTATTATTTATTATTAAATATTTGTAAATCTTTCGACTGTGGCTGTTTTATGTAGAGTTAATTTAAGCTCCAGAGTACATTGCATGTATATAGTGGCACTGTACCAAGTCACTCTAGTAAGCCTTGACTGTTCAGTCACACTTAACCATTTGGATAATAATATTGCACAGTAATAAATGGACACCCTTCATAAGGGCCTTTGAGTAGCTGATAAATATTAGCTGGGTGGTGGCAGTGATTTCTACCATATATTCTGGGTAAAAGGAGCACAGCTGGAGAACCTGTGCCAACCTTCCCCAGGAGTGTCTGTGTGGTTGTATAAACTCTTATCTCAAAGTGCGCGTATGTCAGCTAAATGGGCAGGGACACAAAGCACTGGTTGGACAGAAGAGGGTGCTGGAGGTTTAGCTTGCCCACTAGGCTGAGATTTGGACCCTATAGCTGTGCCTGTGGGGAGTCTTATTGGGGACCTGGAGAGAAAGGGAGAAACCAGCCCCATACTGACCGTGATCTGTGTGTGCTCTTAAGGGAAAGTGTACCTTACCGTGTGTGTATTTATTATCCTCTCCCTATATGGATGCCCCTCACTGGTATTAGTGGTGAGAATTGAAGGTCCTTGATTGCTGGGCCAGTGCACAGGCATCACACCTTCTGTCAGCTGAACCATTCCAGAAGAGAGTAGTTTAGGGTACTGCCTCAACAGCAGCATGTGAATCCATGGACTTGTTTTGGGCATACATTTGCCAAGCAGTGTTAAGCTATGCTAGCTGAGAGATAGAGGCACGTGAAGGCATGTATCAGCACAGCCTAAAAAACATGCTTACTGAACTGCACCAGACATCTAGTATTGGTAACAAGGCTAGGGCGTACAGAAAACTAGGTGCCCATACATCATGGCTATAAACCTATCTTCCATGCCTTTCCCGACAAAGTCTTAGAAAGAAATGCATCAGTGATGTGGAAAGAAAAGCTACATGGTAATGGCTCTAAGGGAAATGTCTTTATTTTTTCCTTAGCAATAGCAAGATTAATTGTCTTTATGAAATTTTTTTTTTAAACCATAACCTCAAGAAGAGTGCTTAGATATTTTGTTGGTATGTTAGTCATTTTCATATTTTTCATGCAATAATGTTTTATGAATATCAAACTGATTAAAAGTCTCAATAAAGTAACAATATGCCACTGTTCTGTTAGTTAAATGCTTCGTCCAGCACTTTTTTATTAAAGCAGTCCCCATTTAAATGTCTACTGAAAAATGTCATTTGATGAAACAAAGTTGAAGGCAACTTTTAAAATATACTATCTACGTTTAATGCTAGAAGACAGAAAAAGAGGGATGAAAGAAGAGATAGTCATTGACATGTACGTATACAGAGAAGAGGTAGTTTAGGAATTATTTTGCCTGAAGAATAACAAGGGCATAGCCAGGATTCAAACAATAGGAGTCATAATTAAGCTATGAAGATATGCATGTAGTTGAGAAGTCTGTCTAGAGGCTGAACTGAGTAGCAGGATTCTGAGATGTAATCAAGTAAACAACGTTTCTTGCTTTGTTGTGAGCTTTGCGAATTGAAAGGAGATGCTTAACAGTAGAGTGGGGAGCTGCACCTACAGCAAGGCACTGGTGAAAGAAGATAAAGAAGGCATGCTACACATTTTAAGAAACAGATGTATACAAGGGGTAAAGAAAGAATAAAATATAGGATAGTCTACTAAAATATGTAAGGGGAAAACAGGAGGTAAGTGTTTTTTTTTCTAAAATGTAAATTGTGAGGAAGAGGAAGTTTTGGTTTGAAGTGTATTAGTACATAAATGTAGGATAAAGCTAGATCAAGAGAAACTCATGGATGGGATAGACCGGTTTATAATGAAGCTAAATAAAGAATGGAGAGTGATAATGATTAAAGATTAGGGTATACTATTAATAATAGGGAACAAACTGTGATGTTATGTGGTAAATTCCCTGTACAGGAATTAATTTAAATGATAAAGATAAATAAGATGGTACTAAAATATAATCAGGTAACAAATAAGCTTGAGATAAAAATCTAGAAAGAAAAAAAGTACTTCATGAATGTTATGAATTAATGTTTTGGGAATGTATGAATGAGGAAAAAATAGTATGGAAAGTAACATTTCTATGGGGGAAAAGCAGAAGGGAGATTTTTAGATAACTGGAAAATAACATTGTACAACACCAAGTTCAAGATATTAATGCCAGTTCTGCAGGAGACATTTTCAAAAATATTAAAAGGTATTTCAGGGAAAGGGATATAGTGGGAACAAGTAAGAAGTTAAGGGAAACATTAACACTTATAAAATGACAAATGTTATAATTAAGAAAAAACTACAAGAAAGATTCAGTAAACCTAGGGCCTTCTTTTTGTAGTGCCTTAAAGCTGCAGTAGTGGAAGCACATGGGAGAGAAAGCAATGGAAACATAACCACATGTGATGTTAAAATGCTATCCCATACTTCTAATTACACCAGTTTGGGATTTAATGAAGAGTGTGTAGAAGAGAAGAAAAGGTAATGCATTTATTGAAGTTAATGTATAACATAACTAAGATAATGATAAATAGAAATGGGTAGTTAAGTATTAATCCCAATTCTACAAACTAGTCCAACTCCACACATTTACTCCCCTTGCAGCTAGAATTCACAAAAACATGAGCACATATAACCTGAGAGACTACTCACAAGCCACACCAACCCTTGAACCAAACTCAACAACACTACACATGTTTTCTCTTCTCAAGCACCTAGTCTTTGGCAAGGTCTCCCCGTCGACATTAAGGAAATCAACACTTATTCCAAATTCAGAATGCAACTCAAAAAGCACGTCTTCATCCCAGCCAAATACTCCTGCTTTAACACAGGACTTATCATCTAAATTATATAATTTCTGAGTCTTTTCTCCTCTCTCAAGATTCACTGAAGATTGACCCATTCTAGAAACTAATTTATATATTGTATATTACACTCGCCTTGATTGCACATTGCACTTCACTTGTTCACTAGAATGTATATGCACAGTTTTTTTTCTATGTACTTAGTCTGAACTAATCTGTTATAAACAATACAGAAATTTAAGCAGTAAGTAAAATGTTCTGTGTTTCACCTGGGCTGAACCTGAAATTGGTTAATATTGATTAGTGCACTACCCTGGTAAACAAATATAAATAAACAATTTTTCACTAAAAATACAAAACTAAGAAAATTCTAATGTCAGTAATGACTAATGGATTACATAGTTTCCTTTTTAAGCCTATGTGTGTGAATAACTATATTACAGAAGAGTATGATTAGGTCTCTGATCATAACTGACTTATCTGCTTAAAAGATGGACTCAGAAATTCACCTTGACAGCAAAGCCTGAAAGGTTAATGTTGGCATCCATGTGGAGGACACATAATGAGGGTTATCATCAGTAAAACTTGATCTTCATTATTTGTAGTACATGGAGTTTTAACTGTCCAAAGTACTACTGGGACAAAAAGAAAAATAAACGTAGCAGCATGAAATGTTTTGTTGGCTATCAAAGCCTTAAAAGTCAGTAAACCACTTTAGCATTTTCAAACAGGTGACAGGCAGAAACAAACAGCTAAATTCAGAAAGGTTACAGTCAGGTGTAAGCCTGGTGTACACCTTGCTTTACCGATTTCTGATTCAGATACAGCCCTACTGTGGCAGTCCAGCATGATCTGCAGTTGGCTGATTCTGAAGCTTACAGCAAATGCCAATAAGACATTTTGGGGGAGCAGCCAATACTAATTAGCCATGTGCTTTATTCCCTGAAATGCCTGCAGTAAGGCATTTATGCAGCCATTGCTTAGCTGTATAAGTTACCTTGGCCAGCCTTGTTAAAGAACACAAGTGAAAGCTTGCATTCACCTGGACATGTTAGTGGAGCTTAACGCACAGGTAGTGTGTGTGTGTGGGGGGGTTGAGTATATGTATATGTATATATGTACGGCTACATGTTTGAGTGCATGTAGAGGTATAAGTTGTGAATGGTGAGCATGTGTGTGTGCGTCGCTGGGTAGGAGGTCGCAGTAGGTGTTTAGTTAGAGACTAGGTAGCATATGTGTGTGTGTGTGTGTGTGTGTGTGTGTGTGTGTGTGTGTGTGTGTGCACGTGTTCTGTATGAGTGTGCGCGCGTGTGTGTGTGTCTGTGTGTGCACATGTGTTCTGTATGAGTGTGTGCATGTGTGTGTGTGTGTGTGTGTGTGTGTGTGTGTGTGTGTGTGTGTGTGTGTGTGTAGTGTTTGTATGAATTTGTGTGTGTGTGTGTGTACATGCATGTAGTGTTTGTATGAAATTGTGAATGTGTGTGCGTACTCACATGTGTATGTGTGAGTGTGGGTATAGGTGTGTGTGTGTGTGTGTGTGTGTGTGTGTGTGTGTGTGTGTGTGTGTGTGTGTGTGTATGTGTGTGTGTGTGTGTGTACGTGCATGTGTTCTGCATGAGTGTGGGTATGGGTGGGTGGGTGGGTGTGTGTGTGTGTGTGTGTGTGTGTGTGTGTGTGTGTGTGTGTATGACAGTGTTTGTGTGTGTTTGTGTGCATGTACGCACATGTGTACATGTGTGAGTGTGGGTATGGGTGTGTGTTTGTGTGTGTGTGTGTGTGTGTGTGTGTGTGTGTGTGTGTGTGTGTGTGTGTGTGTGCATGTAGTGTTTGCATGAATTTGTGTGTGTGTGTGTGTGTGTGTGTGTGTGTGTGTGTGTGTGTATGTATTTATGTATGTATGTATGTATGTATGCGGGTGTGTTTGTGTGTGACTGTGGTTGTGTGTGTATGTGTATCTTTGTGTGTGCAGTGTTTGTATGAATTTGTGAATGTGTGTGCGTGTGTGTGTGTGTGTGTGTGTGTGTGTGTGTGTGTGTGTGTGTGTGTGTGTGTGTGTGTGTGTAGAGGGGCCTGTCATACATCCACTGTCCCCCAGACTAACAAGTAAGTATTGCACTATGGCAGGAATACTAGACACTGGGGTTACTGTCTTTATATTGTGACTTAAAGGCAAATCATACACCATTTGTAACATGAAAGATGTGGGACAGGAAGGAACACTAGACACCAGAAATAACTCTTTATATTATGCCTTAAAGCCACTTAAATATATCATAACAACATTAACAGCAAGAACGATGCAGGGCAGGTGCAACACCAGGCATCATGGATAACTCTATATTATGTCCCACTTAAAAATTCAAGCCCTGTGTCCTCAGTACAGATTTTTAGTGGAAATCCACACTCTGCATCATCACTAAACATAGGGAGTAGTCTATACATATTACCTTAAGCTTTTGAAAACAAAAACTTAAAAAGTAGAAGGAGGAGAAAACATTCATACTCTGCACCCTTGACAGAGCAAACAGGAGCTCTAACAATGCTACATTAACCAAGAGTTTGCATGCCAGTGTATTTTTCATATAAACAAGAAGTGTAAAAGCCTAATGCCTGGTAATATTCATTGTTTATAGCAATGTGTGAGTTGCAAAGGGCAAGGAACATAAGAGAGGCAACAGCAGGTGCCGTCTGTAAAGTCAGGGACAGTTTAAAGGAATGGGGTGTGTCCATGTGTGTGAGGCTTTGGGACAAATCCAGGAGGAACACAAAAATGACACGGGACAATTTTTAAACTACTACTTGGACTCACATAAAAGCACACTGCAAACAGTATGAAGAATGAAACTGAAATGTCTGCACCTATTGACTGATCATAATCATTAGTGATGTACTAGGGCAGGAAAAAACAAGAGGATACATCAGAGACACTGTCAACTCAGGGACAGGTAAGAGGTATGTTTGTGTGTGCATGCATGTGTGTGTGTTGTGTGCGTGTGTGCCTGCATCTATGGGCCAGTGTTATGTGTGTGTTTGAATGTGCACAATGTGTGTGAGAGAGTGAATGGGGGTTACCAGTACCTGTGTTAAACTGATGACACCACAGACAAGAGCTCATCTGCACTCCTGGTAGTTAAATAAAATTTAGAGACATGCAAATTAACTAATGAGGTCTTTCCTCATTCCTGCTAACATATCTCTGAATTATATATTCCTGCATTGCTGACACTAGCCCCATTTGGCTGCAACTCTCAATGCTGGCAGTGGGACTCTTCCTGAATCCCAGGGGCACATCCCTGAAAGCACTTACCTGTTTTATAATAAACTTCCTAGCTGTGGTACAGTTGGTGTTTGTTTGCTACTTCAACTATATTTATTTTACACCAGCTGTTTTATTAGTTGATAGAGGATTTCTGTGTTTCGTGTTCTCTTCCTGAATCCCTTGGCTGGAGCCCATTTAAAAAAATACTTGATCGGACGATAAACACTTCAGTCTGCCACACTTTATTTTTATAAATGTGTCAGTGTGGAGTTCTAATGGCTTTAAAAGCTTTTTTTTACCTTCTGCCACTGTTTGCCAGCTGGCACTGTCTGCTGTCAATCCCCAGTGCAAGACTCAGTTGTAACAGCACTTTAGGGTGCTTAACCCAAGCTTGTTAAGCACCTTTCTGGTCTCAGAAAGACGCTTAAAAAGAGTACCTTTTTCCCCATTCTTGGAGTGTAATCACAGTGCTCCTGGCACAACAGTAATTTTCCATAGCCTTAGATGATGATGCAAACTGATGGTAAAGACTGTTAATTGTCCAACTTTGCAGCAAAAAATGTATTGCTATAAATGTATAAAAACAAGTAATTTTTTTAAGAATTTATGGAACTGACATAGGTCCTGTTAAAGTTTAATTAACTAATTATAACCTTTATTCTTAATTCATGTGTTCTGCACTCCTTCCTCTATGAAGATGTTGTTAGTTTTTTCAAGACAGTAAATGAAAGGAAAGACAAATGCAACTGTACTTCCAGACTCCTTGGGAACACCTGGTGGTGTTCAGGCTCTTTCTTTAGGTTTGTTTTCTCTCTCTCACTGCTTTCCAGTTTGATGCATTTTCATATTATTATTCAGAGAGGTTATTTCATAATTTCTAACGTAAATACTATGCAATCAGCTTTGCAAATCTAGTCAATAAGCAATGCTCAATAGTTCCCTCTTGCCTCAAGGAGGGTGACACTAGCTATACCAAGGGGGAATTTATTTATTTATTTTATTTATTTATTTATTTATTTGCAGTTTGTTTACCAGGGTGGTCCATTGGGCATTGAGGAGCCCATTTTCAATGGAGTCCTGGGGAGAAAAGTTCCAAAGTTACAACTAGTTAAAATAACAGTATTACAAATACAAGTACAATACAATTAAAAAAAATAAAATAAAATAATTCTAAGTTACACAGAGCTACTAAGAAGACATAACTGTGAATCTACTAGATACTGATACAGCGGTTAAAGAGAATTTAGAAAATAAAAATGTATTTAGGACTGCATACCCAAATATCTAGGTTTTCTAAAATACAGCAAGGGTGCTGCTCTGCTAGACATATGAAGGTTTGTTCCAGAGGTAGTGATATACTTGTGTATAAGGTTCACATCACAGTGTATTTTATTTATCTGATGGTACAAGGTTCACATCCCAGTGTATCTTATTTATCTGATGGTACAAGGTTCATATCCCAGTGTATCTTATTTATCTGAGGGTACAAGGTTCATACCCCAGTGTATCTTATTTATCTGATGGTACAAGGTTCATATCCCAGTGTATCTTATTTATCTGAGGGTACAAGGTTCATACCCCAGTGTATCTTATTTATCTGATGGTACAAGGTTCATATCCCAGTGTATCTTACTTATCTGATGATGCAGGTTTAGGTCCTTTAACTGGGTATTTGAGGAACCATTAACTCTATGAAGGTCTAAGATGTCATGGAGGTTGAGAGGTTTTATGTTTGGAAGTAGAGGCACAGATCACCATGAAAGAGTTGGTAAGTGACTGAACGCATGGAGAGGGCTACCTTTCTGAATGGATAACTGACTGTCTTGTGTCTTGTGGCCATTATCTTTTTAGTCAGGCATTTCTGAGGTCTTTCAGACAATACAAGATATTTAGACAATTATATGCAAAAAAAAAGTACATCATATTCAATATGAGTTTGAAATGGATACCCATTTGAAATGCCACAACTCAGATTGCTGAGTCTCAAAACGTGGAGACTGAAAGAGAGATATAATGGACTTACATATTGTTAATCAAACATTGCTATTTCTCAAAATATTTCCTTTTTCCAAGGTATGGAATCTCATTGTTGGTATACATAACTTTGGGGAGTGTGGTAGGCTTGCCCCCCCACATAAGGGGGTGCATGGGAACCTGACTCCTGCAAAAAAAGAAGTTTAAAGGTAAAGCGTGATGTTTGATGTCTAACCTTCTCCTGTAGTTTCATTTTTTTTCATCTCTCAAAATTTAAATAGGGATCTTTTGAAAAAAGATGAATAAAGGGGTATTAAGACATCATTAGATCTAGACCAGATGCCTCTAGAGACTATGTGAGCCATACAGAAGCATTTCTAAACTATGACAGAGACATGATAGTCAAACGATAACATATTATCAAGAAGACTGTCTAAGCACTTTATGGCATGTTTTTATTTGAGAGGTATCCCACTTACATGGTACCAAAACAAAGTAAACTACATTTATTTGTTTGTTTCCATTGTTTGTTTGTTTTTTCAAATTTAGCTTGAGGCCATTGACCTCGTACTGATTTTTGACACAGCAATTGTGAGTTTTAACTACTGATAACAGCCGATTTACAAATGTCTGCAAACTTAGGTAACCTCAGCCTGTTCTCAAAAATGTATGTAATCATAGACCAGAGTGTTGGTGGGAAGGACTTAAACAGATGCCAAATAGGAGGGGTCCCCACACTGATCCTTCTGGCACAGACATAGATTTTTTTTTTTATTTCAGAAGTGCCATCTGTTATTGAAACCATATTAACAAAAATAAACAACAAAACAATCAGCTATTGACTGTGCAACATACTGATTTACATTCAGATTTACAAGACCTAAATTGGGAATAGTATCAAAGGACTTAGCCTGCTATGCTATATGTACAGCGTAAGATTTTTTAAAGCATTCAAGGAGGTCTAAGAGCCAAGATGAAGAGGATCCAGGGTTAGGATATGGTCAATGTCCAAAGTAAAGAGTCCTGAGATAACGCATTCCATAGCTTTACACTGGAGGATCATGTGATTAATGGGTCTACAGCTATGAGAGTATTTTGCTGGGTCACTAAAGGTAAAGACATTACAATGGCTATTTTTCAGGATTCAGGAACATACTAGTGGAAAGGTTTCGATTAAAGAGGTTAGCTAAGAATCCCGATAGCTCATATTTGGCAGTAATGATCAGGCAGCCTGGTAGAGTAAACAGGACCCATGAATCAGTGCTCTCATGTTTTGAGAAATCTGAGAGGACTTGTTCTATAGTAATTTCAGGGAATGTTTGGGACTGTGGAAATCAGGAATAGTTATAACTATGAGTGGAGTAAAATTTGCACTGAATTTGACAACTAGGACAATTTATTTGGGTCAGAGTGGGTATCATATTGTGGACTAGCTATTATCTCTCACTTTCCTGACATAGTTAAAGAAAAAAATGTAATTTTGGTTTCACTGGTTATACTGTATCCTTAATCTCTTGGGTAGTTTCCGCAAGTGTGATATTATGATGAGTAAAACAGACCTCTTAAAAGCAGTAAGCGATTTTCTTCTCTTGTTAGATCATTTATTTACATGGATATTCCCTCATAGGGAGTTCTTCTTAAATTTCTCATTATATTTGGTGTGGACAAGGTCAACTTTATTAAAGAATTGAAATGGACATTGTAATAAGCATTATATAGGCAGTAGCTTTATTAATTCAGTCTGTTGAAGGAAGATTACAATGGTCATTGAGTAACTGAAGAAGGTCTACTTTTGAGAAGTCCCCAAATACAAATGTGTTTGCAGGGAAATTGCCGTCAATTTTAAAGGAAAAGGTCAGCAATTTATCATCTGATTTAATGAAGGAAGATAATGCCCATGAAGATGTCAAATAAGGGTCCATGTCTGCAAGGTCCAGATCAAGGATAGCTGTTCCGCTTGTAGGATGGTTAGACATTTTGGACAAGGGAGTTATGGCTATAATATCAAAGAAGCACTGTGCATGTCAACCACTGATGGCACAGGTTAGCCAGTTTACTGGTGGAAATCTGAAGTCTCATAATAAAAAACTACTGAGATTATTGTTGAATCGGGTTGATGGTTATCAAGGAGATCCGGGGGCATAGAAAGTATTCAGTAGCTATCTATAAAGTCATAATGAATATTGCTATTGAAAATATGGATTTAGAAGAGTTACATTTTTTTTTCAATTTTTTACTGTGGAATCAGTAATGATGTGATAACATATTTTACAAATACTGATCCTCCCCCTGTATCTGTCAGTAGATCTAAAGACTTGATCAGTGCTAAACCAAGGACGATGGAGAGTGCTCTCAATGCTTTGAAGCCATGTGTCTGCATCTATAATAACTGTCTTCAAGTTGCAGCAGGGTTTCATGAGCAGGCTTTTTTTTTTCCTGGCATTGACAAGAGCCACCTTAATGTGCTCTGAATTAGAGTTTACCAGGTTGGAATACCCAGCAGGCAGACTCTGCCTAAAAAGGGGGCAATATGGGGACAGCAAACCTTTGGCTAGAATGTGAAATCCATGTTAAGAGAGGTGCAGGCCATCCTTAGCAAAGTATGGCGGGTTGCCAGCCATTTTTCCCAGGTTGATGCATACTGGGTCTTCTATAATGATAGCAGATAGACAACCGATTTGTAAAGCAATTATCCTGTCCATGAATCTCTGCTTCAATTTACATCATGGTGCAGTACCAGACAAAAACAGTGTCTTGATACTACAGTGGCCTTAGTTGATAGGAGAGGTGAAGTTGTAAATATCGGGGCCTATTTGGAAAATACACTGGAAAACTCACATGCTGTTTATCAGCATGTACCATGGAATCTTCCACATCTAATTGAAATACTTCTGGCTCTGGAATATGGGACCCAACAGAGGATCCCACTGGTAGACATTCTCATTGAATTTGAAGTTACCAGGTGTAATACGCCTTACAATCAAAATATCAAACAACATTAAGTTGGAACCAGTTTTGAAATTATGATTTGTACAGCATCAATTTGTTTTATAATCATGAGTTATTTTGCAAGGGGTCAGCTCATAATCCATCCCTGTAATTCATTAATTTTTAAAGTCTTACACTAAAAATGCACAGCCTTGGTGAAAAAGAAAGATGTGTTGTTTTCTTTTTTTTCCAGGCATATGAACCCTTCTACTTTCTCCATGGTCATGAGCTTTTGACACAAATAACAGGGATGTACAGCTACAACATGCCATGCATCTATTATTGAGATGTTTATCAAGCCACTTTGTCCTAAACTTTATACAATAACTGAAATTGGATGGAGGTCTAAATTGCTTGCTGTATCACTGCACAAAATCATAACATGTAAACACGTTGCATTCCATGTAATAAAATCGTTGATGATATCACTAACATCCATAAACCACATAAGCAAACTAAACAATTAATCAAGCAGGCAAATGCCACAAAAAATGTCTTCCAAACTGTTAACAGACAGTACATTTCTAACATATCACCCATAATGAACTTTTCAAGCAGAATCTTTACTGAAGAATTTATGTTTAAACCTAAGAAGCAGAGATTGATCTTTCTTTAAATTACCATTTTTCTAAAGATTGTAAGAGATCTTACTTAGTTCCTTTGTGCAAGAGAGGAACTCATTCAATAGGGAATAGTACATTATAAAACTCACAGCATTATTATTCTCATTATAAACTAAACCAATTAGCCATGGACAGAAATTCATAAAATATTCATAAAAATTGGTGTATCAGAGAGTCTGTGAAAGTATGATCTACATGCAGGGTGCTGGTGATACAGAAACAAGTTGTGCTGTGGCCTGCACAGCAGTTTATGCATTGTTTATAAATTATTCAATAAAGCAATAGAAATGGTGTAGCACAATCAAAGCACTAACGAGAGCCAAATGAAGATATTAAAAAAACTGGTGCCATTCTTAGACGATATTGCAGCACATCATATTCTTCTCTGTGTACCTTTAAAAAATACAGCACATTAGAAATGTAAGCATTGCACGGTGGTACTGATCGGGCATGCCAACCATCTTTAGTTATTAGTACCATTGTGTTTTGTCTATACTTGGTGCCTGCCTGGTTAGAGCTGTGATGCACCACTGCAGTTCCATTGTTTTAGACCACACCTTAAATAACAAAACCTGACTAATAAGCAAATAGTTGACATCATCTGCATGGAGCATGATATAATAAAGGTTCTGATAAACATGCATCACTCACATCTGCATGGAGCATGATACAATAAAGGTTCTGATAAACATGCATCACTCACATCTGCATGGAACATGATATAATAAAGGTTCTGATAAACATACATCATGCACATCTGCATGGAGCATGATACAATAAAGGTTCTGATAAACATGCATCACTCACATCTGCAGGGAACATGATATAATAAAGGTTCTGATAAACATGCATCATGCACATCTGCATGGAGCATGATACAATAAAGGTTCTGATAAACATGCATCACTCACATCTGCATGGAACATGATGTAATAAAGGTTCTGATAAACATGCATCATGCACATCTGCATGGAGCATGATACAATGAAGATTCTGATAAACATGCATCACTCACATCTGCATGGAGCATGATACAATAAAGATTCTGATAAACATGCATCACTCACATGCTGATTCCGGGGGAAGGTGTGGTTCTCTTAATTTTGTGGAGCTCAAGGTATGTGCAGTACTTACCATCCCAGATACTGGGAGCTTTCAGTGTTCAGCTGGTGACATATTAGGCATATTGCATGCTCTGACCTCATCAAGACTTAAGATGTTGCTTGTTATTTTACTTTAGGACATGCAACAAGTTACTGGTACCCCAGAGAGTAGAGCGGAGGTCCATCACTGTGCAAGTTTTTTATAACATGGCACACCACTCTGCATTCTTGGGTGCCACAGCTCATGCACATGCAGTAATAATGCCCACCTGGCCCCAACTCACAGGTGCAAGTAAACAAGAAACTATACCATTCTCTGAACTTGTAGGTAGTCAGTAATGCAGACTTGAGCATCTTAAGTTTGCGTCCATGTGTGTGCATGCACATGCAAGCATGCACATGTGTGTGTAGCACTGTGGCAGTACATATGATTCCCATATTTGCATACATATGATCTGTACTGTCATGTCCCCCAGCCTCCCAGGCCTTAGTATATGCAGGCTGTTTATGCAAAATTATGAAAATACATCAACTTTGCATGTAGCATATTTTTGTACATCACAGGTGACGTTGTCTAGCCCTTGGTTACTATCCTGAACAAAGAATCATAAAATGCCACACATGCTCAAACAGTCAATGTGACAGGAAGTGCCTTTGTTTTTCTCAAGTCACATGTACAGTGCCTTAAGATTTGTGATGGGCACTGCGACACTCTGCAGACACACCCAGCTGCCTGGTTGTTGTTGTCTGTGTGTAGATGTTCAGATGCTCAACATGATCCTGTAGAAACAAGTTGGTCAGAACCTTGATATGACTGCTGCAGTACATGTCACAGATACCTCAACAGCACTAACAGTAGCAGGTAAGACAATGATCTAGAACAAAGGGGGGAAAGTGTATAACTCTAGTCAGGTTTAATGGGATCGGGAGTTGGCATGATGGTTAAGGTGTTTTCATTACAGAAACAAGGTACAGGATTTGAGTCTCACATTTGAGGGGGGGAATTGGCTAGGGTTAAAATGGCTGGAAATGGCAGCTAGCCTAGTACTTGAATAAAGACCTATAGACATGAAGATGCAGCTGCAAGAACCCCACTCCCAACCCCATGTAGTGCTGAGTGCAATATGAAACAGCACTAGCAAAAGGGTGACTTCTGATTGGCATGTACGGGCATGATGCATCCAGTATCAGTGTCAGATTACCATGTCAGACATAAATCTGGCTCTGCAGGGCATTGCATGATGTACTCATATTGCATCAGACATCTCCTCAGTGCAACATAAGATACACAATGCTATGAGTCACTCATAGCCGCAATCATTTGCACATGTCATAGAGGGCACAGCACTACAATACTGTCAAAACAAACTGAATGGATCACAGAAAACACAGAATGAGAGAGATATACCAAATACAGGTAATAGGGGCTGCAGTCTTGGTGACTACATGTAGGGATTGGGAACCACCATGAGGGTCAAACCTTATAATCACCTGGGAGAAGGATTGGATGCTACCACATGATGTGACCCTAGATACAGATCTTGTGGGCTAGAAAGGGATGCAGGTTATTTTGACCTATTACAGAGGTGGAGTGGCACTGAGTGAGTTGAACCTGGATACAGAAGCTTGAGGGCATCCAAACTAAGGAGTAACAAGGCTTCTGACAACTCATGACAATGGTGTCCTGTGAGCACCATGCAAAGACTGCTGTGTACGTGTACTATGGATACCTGCCATTCTCTATTTGACAAGTAAAAAACAAAAGAAGAACCACGTCCAAAGCACAAGGCAGAAGTTTCAAGTTTTAATCCTAGTACATCCAAATTCACTTGATAAGCACTTTCACCATTACAAATGGCTTCTTCAGAGTAAGTGAAAATCATCCATACATTAAATACCCAAGCAATTACTCAAACATCCAATAAAAATTAATTAGACAATTAGATAATTACTAGACAAATTTAAACACTGAATGTGTCCACGCCCTGTAAAGAAGAATGATACCCAAACGTGCTGTTGAAACTAATGTGTACAACACCTTGCCTATAGTATATAGTTACATCTGTCAATCAAACAAAAATCACATAGAATATATGAATAATAAATGCAAAATAATACAAAATGTATAAAATATTAATGTTGTTAGTAGCAAATAGAATAAAGCATATAAGGGTATAAAAATACCTTGTAATCACCTGTTTATGCTAGATTCTATTAGCCCTATCTTTTAAAACAGGTTTTAGAGAAATATATTCATTCAAACCTGGTGGGGTTGTTGCATCCAGGATTATTTGCCATTTATATTCCAATAATTCTACCTTCAACCCTTCATCGCCTCCCCTTTCAAAACATGTCACTCTATCAATCACAAAGAAAATACATTTCTTAAAATCAACACAGTGTGTACTGTGCGTATATAATGCATTGTGTGTGTCCTTATTTTTTATAGCCCTCTAGTGTTCTGCAATCCTGTCTTTTAACCTATGGGCAGTTTTGCCCATGTAGAATGCATTGCAACTAACACAGGTGGCAATATATACCAACTTCTGTATGTTGCAACTACACCTGCCAGGGCACTCTATGGTCTTAATGTAATGTAATGTATGTGGTTCTTCTTTTGTTTTTTACTAGTTCTGTACCCTGTGGGTATTCAGTTTGTGGTATTTGTCTCTATTTGACAAGCCCTGGCATGTTTGCCAGCAATGATGGTGGTGGCAATCCTACTCAAAGAATTGGTCATTGTCATGGTATGTGCCACGAGAGCCCTCAGTGAAGTATCATTCCAGGTCCACACATAGCTCATGATAATTTTGGGCTGAATCCCCCTCAAAGGACATGCAATATGCTTGCCAGCTCCATTGCAGACAATGATAGACTATGCTGGGATGTCATTTGTTCACATCTGTTATTTTCACAGAGCTGCCGATATCTCAGAGGCAAAAGCAGGATCCTGGTGTTGCTGTGTATCCCCGCATTGCTGCTATGGTAGGTATGCAGACATCAGAAGTAGTGCATGCATGTGAACCTGTTATTACACAGCAGAACCAGCTGTGTAGCTGCCATCCACAGGAGGTCGCTCACCCTCCAAGATTACTGGACACTCATTCTCTGTAGTAACAGTGTCCTCAGTATCTCTGGCTGTACCATTAACTTGCATCAAGAGTGTTTCAACACACAGTATGACATGGATAGTGATAGTGAGTCCCTGGATTATGAATCATCTTTGTCACTGGAGACCAATGTCTATCTGACTTCGGACATTGACCAGCCTAAGATAGTTGTATACAGTGTGCATCATCACTGATGCCTTTGTAAAGCAAAACATTGGTAACACATAGTGAAACCAATGACTTATGGCACTAGTGCGCCCGTGTTGTATGTAAGGAAGTTAATGCAGCAAGTGAACTCTTATTTGAGTGCTGTGGTGAAAGGATGTTCTTAAACTGCAAGGTGTCTATAAAAAGCAAGGTGCATTTTGCCAATTGGATTATCCCATATGTCATATACAGACAGTGGATGGTGCAGTGGTATCATTGTTGCCTCACAGCAAGATGTTCTCCGGTTCGATTCTCGGCTGGGGTTCCTTCTGTGTGAAGTCTGCATGTCCTCCCTGCATTTATGTGGGTTTCCTCCGGGTGCTCCAGTTTCCTCTCATATTACAAAGACATGTGTCTGTAGCGTTTCTCCCCAGGCCTCCTCTGAAAATTGGCTTCATTCCAAGTTGGACTTTCCCGGTTAACAAATGTTAAATAAATAAAATATAGAAAATCTGTGGTATGTAGAACTACATTGGAATTACTCACATAAACAAAGA
Organism: Protopterus annectens; assembly: GCF_019279795.1. Classification (NCBI taxonomy): domain Eukaryota; kingdom Metazoa; phylum Chordata; order Ceratodontiformes; family Protopteridae; genus Protopterus; species Protopterus annectens. Next base: position 128,516,595 of record NC_056735.1, read on the forward strand.
GGAGTTGTGGCATCCCAACATTGACATTCAGACCTTCTTTGGCAATAATAAGTGCCTCAGGAATTGTTCAGTCTCTGAGTTCTGCTAGTACTGCATACAACACCTAGTGGTAGATCACTCCATCTCAATCAGCCACATTTCATGCTTGGCCCAACTAGTCATGCCTGTGAGGACCTAATAAAATGGCATTAGCTCATTATTCTGGTTTGTCCCCATGGCACAGGTATACTTTAGTAAGCACTGCCACACTTGTCTCTCTAATTGTTGGTCTGTACCCCCTTCATTAACATATACACACTTTCTGGGGGCTACTAGCAGGATCTCATCCTCTTGTTGACCTTTACACATGCTGATTCATGTATAAACCTAGGAAATAAAGCAATGCATATTTACTGCAGTTGCAAAATAATATGCCAAGATACTGTGACTGTACCTGCTTCAAACAGGCACTAATTTGGAGTGTGCCAGCAGCTTGGCTATATGAAAAAACACACTGCTTGCAGAGGATTAGTCTTTTCATTGGCCAAGCAAAATCAGGAAGAGAGAGAAAGAGCAATAGTTACCTGAACCGGTGCCCTGTGCAGTCACCCATAATGGTGTTCCTCAGTTCAAAGTTAAGGAATATGGGATAAAAAAAATAAATAAATAAGAAAAAGGTCATCCGCCTCCCTGTGAACTGTAAAGAGCATTGTAGAATTTTTGCTAGAGTTACATACCAGCTAGCCTCAAATGACAAAACAGCATATCTGTTTAAATAAATGAATATCAGTTATGAATGATGGTACAACACTTCCATCCAAATAGTTGTGAATCCTAATAGCTTGTCCCTGGGGCAGCCATGCCCTTCAACCCACCCTTGCTACAGGTCTGGAAATCAGACATGATGCCTAAGAAAAGCACAGTACAAAGCCTCTATATATGATAGACCTGCACTAGACTTGAATCTCTCTGATGGCAGAAAGGAAGAGCCTTACAGGCTAGCCTATTGGCAGACATAAGCACTGCGAAAAGGCAAAAAACAATGGAGACAGCCACTCCAGAACCTTGGCGGCCCATTACAAATGTTACTAACTAAACTCTCACACAACAGGCTTCCTATGTATCTGCTCATGTTTTGTCCAAATGGATGTAATTGGAAAAATAAGAGGATGAGTACATTGATGAGACGTTACCAGTCTGTGTGGAGCTGCTTTGGTTTTCTGGTAAAATGTGTCAACATTCATACAAGATGTGGGAGTTTCCATTCTTCCAACTGGCCTGTATTTCATGTAATGCTAATATATAAGGTACATTAAAAGTAATAACAGTCATCCTTCTCCTAGAACCTAGAAGTCCTTGTAGGACTGAGCTAGGCAGTAGTCAGATTTGATTCCTGTAGAAAGAAAGTAAAGAGTCTGTGAGTGCAGCTTAGACACATGTCTATTGAAAAGGATCACTTTCAATGTAAGGGTGTCACAGAACTAAAGGAAACTATACAGGGCATGTTCTGAGAATATGATAAACAAAACAGACCACTGCAACCTAAATACCGCTCTGTCATCACACTAAAGGGACAACATAGCTGTCAGAATGAAAAGTAGTCACCTTACAAGCCCAACTCAGACAACAATATATCACATTAAACAACTTTCCAAATTCTGAGCGATTTTAGTATTTTGCACATTTCACTCAGCGGTGGCCAAAAAGGTAATGTATTCTCAAACAGCAAAAGATATGGTAAATCACATAGTCAGTTAGGTGCTTATAGAATGACTCATTTTTTTAACAATCGACCAACTTTATTGTGTACAGGAATCACTTTAACAATAAACATTTAGAGAGTGGCAAATCACATGATGCACAAGAAAACCAGAAAGAAGCATAAAATATTATCAGACATTTGCTAACTGCCTTATTTTGATACTGCCATGTATTTATTAATCTGTTTACACTGACATCAGTAACTTAGTCCGTAAAGCATATGTAGTGTCAAGCATCCCTTAATGCCAGACTGTAATATCTCCTACTGGAAACTTCCACTGAATACTGTAGAAAATAGCATTTACCTGCCTGGAACAGCCATCTAGACATCTCCACATACTGCAGATTTTCTGAATGTCTCCACTCTGAGGCAATATATGTGGGAACTGCTACAAGACTTAGAAAGGGCTCCCTATATTAATGAATTTCAGATGTTTTATGGAAAGATATGTTGTGGCCAACATTGGAGTCGTAATTCAAGACATTCAGTCAATAAATGCATTAGCTGGATCCATAAACCCAGTACAGTCTCAAAATGTATGCAAAGAGACAAAATTGTACGCTCCTGCTCACAACAGTTGGAAGTCTTCTGCACTCTAACTTGTTTAAGGTAAGTATGTTCTATAACTGAGTTAAAGAGTACATTAAAGTCACCAGCTGTTAATAATGCTAATGAGGATTAAACCCAGCCAAAAAATAAACCAAAAGAATGAAATAGATTGGTAAAACCTTCATTTAAGCGATGTACACATTCTCTGTTCTTACCATTCCAACTGACACGGTGAAGTTACCCACAAGACACTGTAGATACTATTACACTTTGGCCTACCAGCTGCCAATCTAGGGTCAACTTCCCAAGAATTACCACTTCTGTCTTAGGCTACAAAGTGTTTTACCTAACCATAAGGACCTTAAGATGGGGCTGTGTATTTTGGCTATTTTATATTTATCTACATATTTTAATCTTGTGAACTAATGTTTAATAATGTTCCATTTAACAGGGTAATTATACCCATTAATATTAATAATAATACAATTAAACATTTTCTATAATATTGCAATGCTGTTATCAATGAAAACAACAAGCACAGACAGACAAATGAATAATACAAAATAAGCACATACATTTACTAGAAGATTAGTAAATTCCTTGAGCAGCTTTCAGCATAGAGTGTCAGGCCACCCTCTAAAACTAACCAAAGCCAAGCAATTGCAGTTACTCCCATTTGAGATCATCCAGACAACTAACACTTTGTCCAAAATATACAGCTTAAAACTATCATTCAGCTACATTTTAGAACTTTTTAAACATTTTTTTATTTTTATCTTTCACTTTTAAACATTGCTTGTATAATTTTGGAAAGTTGTTAGAATAAAATGTGTAACAACCATGCATTTCACTACACTACAGTCAGAGCAACATATCACTATGCCAAATCAGCAATTTCTTGAAAGATAGGAAGACTGAAACTGAAATGGCTATCATTTAGTGAATTCAGTTCTCATTTGTAACCATAGCTCTCAACCTTTTAGCACAAAAAACCTGGACAAAGCCAATAATGGGGGAATACAGGCCCAAAATAGGGACAAATTTCAAATACTGATCTTATAAACTTAGAAAATTGCTAGAATAAAAGGTTTTGTGTTTTTCTAGAATAAAAGGTTTTGTGTTACCATTTATTTTTTGAAGAATATGAATTCTGAAATCCAAATGCCTGTCATTTTTTAATAAATTTAATCTTCCGAAAATATATACTAATGCAAACAAGTATATAAGCCCTGAGTTTAACATCTATCCATGATTTTGAGCCTTTGCCCCTCACTGCATTTGGCTTTGCCCCCCACCTTTTGAAATTGACATGTTGAGAGATACGTTTAAATGAATAGGACATTGAATATAAGACCAAGAAACAAAGGCTGGGGGTTGGAGGATTAGTTTTAGAAACTTAGGTTTGCTGACTTTGTTGCCATGACTTCAAAAGTACTTTAGATTAATTTGAATGCAACAGGAAATAGGAGACAAAGTTGCAGAAACAATCTATATGGTTTTGGTATGAACATTAACCACGAAATGATCTCATACAGTATGATATTTTTAGGATGGTTCAGTGCTAGATTAAACACCGTTTTGGTAAGCAATGTAACGTAATTAACTTCATAGTAGAACTTCAAAATATTTACCATTTGCCTTTCAGTAGAGTATACACAAAGAGTTACCCAGCAATCCTTACTGCATGAGAACAAATGTCATGCACCATTAACAGAAGTTTACATTTCTTAATTGATTCAACATGCTGTTTTGCAGCATATGGTGGCAGAAAAGGAGATACACCACTATTTGTACAATTTTCAAATAATTGCTCGTGTATTCTTTTTTTTTTTTTACACTGCACTAAGTACAATAGCATAACCTTCAAAACATAGACATTTGTACTACAATCCTATATTAAAATAGTAAGTGTAAGGGCTGTTAACAGTATGTTGCCTGGATGATTTCTAGAAAGGGGCATTGGACATGTCTACTTACAAAAATATATGCATTTAACTACATTTTGATTCTTACTGAGCATGGTTGGATCTACATTTATTGCTCTTCTGTTAATACCAGTTTTATCAAAATTTCCTGGCAGTGTGGAAATAAATTGTAATGAAGTTGGGGCTAGGTGTCTCTTCCAGTAATCATCTAGGTGAACCAGCATTGGGGGTAGGAGTAAGTCGTCACTGGTTAAGAAAAATACTCTAAAATCAAGACAGGTAAGAAAAGGTGACATCAGGGTTTCTCAGCAGACATGGGCCTTGTTTCCTGCAGGGTTTGTCTTCAAAGATCTGCATCATTATTGTGAATCAGAAGAGGTTTTAGTTTTTTCTTCTAGTCCATAACTGGAAATATTCTGACTGGAGAGTATTACAGTACCGATCATTTCTGCTGCCTGCGCCTTTGTTTGATTCTGGTCCTCCAGTCCCCACAACCTAAGGAATGCATCTGACAGAAGACCGCTACGGGATCCTGGGCTTTAACAGGGATGACAATATGAGAAGACCTTTTTACATCTGGCTACAACCCCGAGTTTGTTTCTATCAAGGAGCGAAGGGGGAGTCAATGAGACGAGATGAGAAACTGGAGCTACAGAACTTCTCTTCCTTTATTCCTCTTCTCCATGGTCCTGTTGCCAGGTACAATGCCAAACTGTATTAGAACTTTAGTAAGTGCACTTTGTATCAACAACTTTATTACAAACTGTTGAAATTAGGAAAGATCTGCAAAGGAAAAAGAATGTTTGTGTCCAGGCAAGAAAAATGCAAAATGTAAAAATGTAATTCACTGGTTATAGAACCTGGCATTTATTCCCTGTCCTTAATTAATGAATACTGAAGGGGCTGCCTGCCAGGCTAGCAAGTAATTCGAACTGTTGTATCCTGTGCTTGCAGAGGTTGTTAAGGACAGAAGGTTTCAACATGCCCCTGGAGATCTTTTGTTAAGTGAAATCAAACCTTTCCAGCAGAACATTTTAAACCATGACTGTGATATGCAGATGCTTATCTTTAGACTTTTGGTGTCTGTAATCCAGCACTCAGTCACACTAGTGGGTACAGGAGACTTTGGAAGCAACGGGAAGGGGATGCTGGCAAACATTAAAAAGCATATAGATAAACAAGCATCACTGTCTCATTAATATGAATGCCTTCCCCCAGTAAGGAACAAAGCCTTAGATAGTAGTAGCATGTCTTTTTTTGAAGTATTGAAAAATAAACATCTCCACTAGCAAGTGCACTGCTTAAAGTAGCTTTATTTTTCCTAAGGGCAGTTTAATCTCTCTCTCTGTCTCTACACACACCCTCTTTCAGAAATAAAGGTTTCCTTACTTTCAAGTCCGTTCCATTCCCACTCACCTCCATTCAATTAATTCCCCTTCCCGTTCAGAATAACATGTATTTAGTTAATCCTCTCCAGTTTCCCATTCAGTTAAATCCTTTCCTTAGTGCCGTTCCCACTCGCATTTGAACAGCCAGGCCGGCTGGAAATACTTGTATGATGCGAGCTCTTTAAGCTCAATTCCGACAGGCTGGTTACCCTGACGGAGCTGACGTCATCACGCAAAATGCAAAAAATAAAAAACAAAGACAAAAAGTCGGAAATGAAGGGGTGCAACTCGAGAATTGTGGCAGCCCAGTATTTGGACCCCAAAACTCGGTAAAAAATGAGTAATTTGTTACAGTTGGGAGGTATGTCCCTGTAGTACAGGGACCTTACATAAGCAACCTGTTATCTTCTCTGAACTGTAGCTTGGGCATAATCTTGGTACAGCCCCACCATTACACCCAGCAGCGAGAACAGTTCCCCTCCCTTAATAACTCTCAGAAACCTTTAATTATCCAAATAGCCTAAAAGCTCTTTAAGCTCAATTCTGACAGGCTGGTAACCCTGACAGAGCTGACGTCATCACGCAAAATGCAAAAAATAAAAAACAAAGACAAAAAGTCGGAAATGAAGGGGTGCAACTCGAGAATTGTGGCAGCCCAGTATTTGGACCCCAAAACTCGGTAAAAAACGAGTAATTTGGTACACTTGGGAGGTATGTCCCTGTAGTACAGGGACCTTACATAAGCAACCTGTTATCTTCTCTGAACTGTAGCTTGGGCATAATCTTGGTACAGCCCCACCATTACACCCAGCAGCGAGAACAGTTCCCCTCCCTTAATAACTCTCAGAAACCTTTACTTATCCATATAGCCTAAAAGCTTAACTATCATGGCTCTAGGATGATTGCAACCCAAGTTCTTTGACATGCTATATCTATGATCTGTTTCTATAGCCAGGGGCTGAGATGGATCCAGTCTAAGAGCCTTGTTTAACTTCTCCTCCATGTATTCATAGTTTGTAGATATATGTTTCTGCGCAGCATGACAATCCAGAAACTATTCCTCCAAACATTGTTATTAGTGCCTTCCAGTGACTAACATAAAAGGTTGAGCTCTTTTTCATATTGGGTCACTGCAGTGAAACATACATGCAGCCATGTTTTGAGTGTTCATGGAAGACTCAATTAATTCAGTTTTCTCAGTGCTGCTCTCTAGTGCCTGTTGTTGCAGGTATGAATGTTTATGCAGAGTGGCAATCTCATTTAAGATTATGAAGAATAGTAAAGTCAAATAGCTTATGGTCAGCCTCCGTAATCCCTATTATCTTGGTTAAACACCAAAAAGTTGAACATTACATACAGATGCCATAAATGGTACAGGTGTGTGTGTGTGTGTGTGTGTGTGTGTGTGTGTGTGTGTGTGTGTGTGTGTGCGTGTGTATATATATATATATATATATATATATATATATATATATATATATGTATATATATATATACATACATAGGTACATACATATATATATATATATATATATATATATATATATATATATATATATATATATATATATATTTACATATGTATACACACACACACACACACACACACACACACACACACACACACACACACACACACACACACACACACATCACTAGCTGAAAGTTTCATAAAAAGGTCAAGATGAATAAGTTATATGGTTAAAAGCAAGGGTTATTTTTATGGTAAACCCTTCCCAAATTTCACAGAGTTCATTGAATGTACATCTCACACCCATTTTGGTTAGCTTTGCCTCTCTCACTTATAGCATGACTGTATGAATCACTTTTTACAACTTGGTGTAACACAGCATTCATCTCTAGGCTAAAGAAACAAGTATTGGACTCCTGTTTTGAGTCATAAAAATACCTTCACTTAGCTGTGTTTCTGCTTCCAAAGTGCTGATGCTTGATCAGAATAGTAATGCTAGTAAAATGACCATTTAGGTAACATTTTAGAACATCATGTAATGTCTGCAAACCAATCCACATGCATACTGAGCATCCCCTTCATATGTCCTATTTAACTAACCTGAATTTCAAAGATCTTTTGGTATGGATACTGTCATTTTTTGCTGGATACTTATTTGCATTTAAATCTCAGTTGCCATTGCATTACATCTTTGCCTTAAAGATCATGATTGTCTCCTTGTTATCATACACTACTTGGTACAAGACACAAACTACTCTATTCCTTGGTATGTCACCTTTGTACCACGTGTCTCCAATATGTAGGCCATCTTTGACAAAAGGCCAACCACCAGATATCTATACCACAGCCTCAGAGTAGAAGGCCAGGCTGGGACCATTCATCGGTCTGAGACAGTCTTGTCAATAAGAGACAAAGACCCATCTTAGGCAGGGCATTCTCCCACATTGGTGCACACTTAATGGCAATACCACCTGTGATGGCTCAAGTCATGGCTAGAGCAGGTGGTATTGTTTATAATGGTCTGTCAACTGGAGGAAAACTCAACCATACAGTGCCCACCCCCCAGATGATAGTACTCAGTCATCCATCTGTTCCCAGCTAACAGGCCAACTGATGATGTGCAAGTCACTATTGACAAAGTCACATACGATATCCTAGCAAGCTATAGGTCACTCTCTATGTCCCTAGAATCCCGTAGCTCATAGCTAGACTTACTGGACACACTCACCATTAAGTCAAATACCCTATTCATAAGAAACTTTAACTACTTCTCTATAGACTGGGAAACACGCTACCTCAAACTCACAGGCACAATGATTCCTGGACTTTATTAACACAAACACCCTTGATCAGATAGTGCTCATATCCAACAGAAGTTCAAAAATACTGGACCTGGTACTGACCAGTATAGTACAGTGCTGCACCCCCCTCCCCAGTGTCACATCCTTACTGGTGAGTTCAGACTTCAAAGCTGTCTCTTTAAAAATAAAAATCTACTCAGAAATCTCAGCAAATCATATACAGTTCTGAACTATTCCAAAGCAAACTTTATCCTGTTAAGTGGCAGTTTGTTAAAATTTAATGTACCTCCTAATCCCTAGTTTACAGCAATCTATGTGGAATTGCTCACAGAAACCCTTTACAACCATATAAATGGCTGTATAGAGGTTGCTGTAGCTACTAGAAGTAAGCCCAAAACAAACCACACTGGTGGTATATAACAAAAGGAAAAACATAATGGCTAAAAATCAGGAACAGCATCTCCCATGATAATAATAAATGCAGTGTGGCACAAACAAAGTTGTCCTGGACCCACGAGTAGGTGGAGGGAGGGGGTGGGGGGTGGGGAAGAGCTAGGCTAGAGACTGAGGGATTGGCTAGTCATGGTAATGTAGGTAGTGAATGGGGATTGGAGTAGTTAAGGAAGTGAGGTAAGGAAGGGTGGGACTCAGGATAGGTTCAAGTGTATGGAGCTAAAGGAAGTAGTTGCATTTGGCATGAATTGGTGGTGCAGTAACAGCTAGCTTACATCCAGATGACCTGTAGGTATTGTGGATGCAGGTAGGCCTTGGATGGTATCGAGAGAAGGGGTTAGTTTAACTAAGTTAGTTCCCTCCTCTCCCTTTAGTGCTCTCTGTTAGTAAATTTTAAGGTGGGGATGGTGTTTGGGAATATAGGTTGGGCTTGCTGGCATGGAAGGTTACTGAGAAGAGAATGTGTGTGGGTGAATGGTTGGTGGGTACTGTCTGTATGAGTGTGATGCTTGGCATACCTGGGTATTGATGTGATTCTCTGGGGGTCTGGTAAGCAGGGTGCTGTGGTAGGTACTTCCTGGTGTTCTGTGGTGTCTCCTGTTGTGTCGTGGTTGTTGAGGTGCTTGCTGGTGGTCCGGTGGTGGCTCTGGTTGGGTGGTAGGGCTGGTCACAGTGGCCTTTGCCATTCAGTTGAGGGTAACCATGTGGGTAGGCCGGGCTTGTCGTTCCTCCTTCTCAGTTGGGCCATGCGGTTGGGTAGCAGCATGTGGATTGACTTGGTAAACAAAAAAAAAAGTATTACCTGGTGGTCGCAGTAGGCTGTGGGGGTCCAGCACTGTAATCTGGTCTAGGTGCATCGTGCTCTGTGTCCCTCTAGTTCTCCCTGGTGGGTTTGTGGGCTTCTGTGACCCTTCTCTAGTCTCTGGTGTGTTTCTTGGTGGTCACGGTCAGCTGTGGGAGTCCACCACTTTAATCCTGTCTAGGTTGTCAAGTTCAGTGTATCCCTAGTGCTCCCTGGTGGGTTCATGGGCTTCTGTGGCTTGCTCTGGCCATCGGCATATTCCCTGGTGGTCGTGGCAGGCTGTGGAGGTCCAGCATTGCAATCCGGTCCTGGCTCTGTATCCGTCAGTTCCTCGGGTGCTCCCTGATGGGTTTGTGGGCTTCTGTGGCCTTTCTCCAGTCTCCGGTGTCTGTTCTTGGTTTCTGCGCATGCGCGCGGTTTCCAGTGGCCGTTCCTTTGTGTGGGGTTGTCCTTGCTGGCTTCCCTCAGCATTGGTAGTACTGGGGATTCCCTTTCACTTTCCCTGGTGGGTTTCGGTTGCTTCTTTCATTTTTGGCTGTTCGGGTGGCAGTTCGCACATGCGCACTGCAGAATTTGGATGTTACCTCTCATGGGATAAGGATTTGCAGTCCAGAAGAAAGAGGTAAGGGTTAAAGGCTTCTGGGGGTTGAATGGTACTAGTATCTGTGGCTTGAATGTAGGTGAGTAGAGGATGGGATTTTTTTTTATTTTGTATATATATATATATATATATATATATATATATATATATATATATATATATATATATATATATATATATATATATATATATATATATATATATATACAGACACACATACATACATACATACATACACACCTGGTGGGGATAGTGCAGGGGATGGTAGCTGTATGGAAGTGTGTGGCTGAATGGATGTGCAGCGGAAGAGTGAAGGGTGTGCTAGGCAGGGGATATTTTATTTATGGAGGAAGTATAAGTGCATTAGCTACTGATGAGAGTGTATGCCTAGCAGGTAAGCTATGCAAGGGGTGGTTCTAGGCTGCAGAGTATAGGTAAGTAGGGGAGTTGGTAGACAGTGGTGGAGCATAGGGCAAGACAACATTATAGGGGTTGGGGGGGAGTAGGGTAGTCTGGTTTGTGGAACAGCGTTAACATTGTGTTCTTTTTTACAGATAACTAAGTTACCAGAATTGTGACAGTGATGGCAGGCTATCATAGCCCAAGAGGAAGAATTATTCCAGGATGTGATGAGGTCCAAGGTGGAGCCAGAGCAAGCTTCAGGCAGAAAGAGACTGCACCCTGTGACGACTTCAGGCCAGGGAAAAGGCAGCAGGCGGGGAAACAAAAGGTTATAGTGGAGGCTCCTGTTCCCAGTACATCACAAGGTGAAGGTGCAGGTAATTATATTAATTTACCAATGGCTGGGGAACTAGGTGGTGAGGATGGCGAGGCACAGGTGCTTGATGAGGTCTTGTTGGATGGGGATCTGGAAAGGGGAAAAACAGTGCCAGACAGAGTGCAAAGGGGGTTGGTGCAGGCAGCTAGGTGTCCGGGTGGACAGATGGTTGGAGTGGACCTGGGCTCTAAGGACAGCCTGACTGGTTTGGAGGTAGGATCAGATTTTGGGCTGCAGCTAGGGGACTGGCTAGCTACTCAGGCAGTGGGACAGGGCAATAGGGGGGTTATTTTAACCCCACATATTTTGGGGACGGTGAAAGAAAAAATCTGTAAAGGTGAGTATGTGGATGTGTTTGAGCTGCTTGATGTGGAAGGGATCCAGCGGTTAGTGGAAGTGGAGTCAGACACTAGCAAGGACTTGTTGGCAGCATCAGCAGTGCTGGGTAGGAAAAGGATTGGTAAGCTTAGGCCCAGGACTTGGGGCAACTGGTTGGTTGTCTATTTATTACATGGCAGTACAGCTGGAGAAGGACAGAGCTTTGGCTTCGTACCTTTTGGGGTATTTCCTCACCATTCGGGAGGTACAACATTTGAGGCCAGGGAATGCATGGTTGTGGTATGATGTGCGGATCCATAAATGAAAATCAGTTGATCAGTCTCTGCGGTGGGAGGTGCGTCATCCTGATATATGGCTGACTACAATGATGGATAGCTTTGATGGGTTTAATAGGAGAATGAGCTTGGGTGAGGCAGGTGTGGTGTGTTGGTCATTTAACAAGGGTACTTGTTCATGGGTTGGGTGCAATTTTGCACATACTTGCTCAAGATGTGGAGGAAATCATTCTGTGGCTTACTGTGGACATCAGGGTTTTGATGCATGGAACAATGCTGGTATGGGCCAAGAGGGAGATTATCTTTCCTCTCAAGGATTACAGACAGCTCGAGGTAGGGGCAGTTTTCATGGACCCAGAGGAATGGGATCCTTTAGAGGCAATAGGGGGAGAGGTGCTTTTCCCCATTAAGGTGGAGGTATTGGAGGATATGGTTTGCTAGTGTCCTGATTTCATTCTTAAGACTGAGGTCATTCAAGGGTTTCAACGGTGATTTCCTATTAAGTCCACGGTGGGGTTGGCGGGGGAGTTGTAAGAACCTCCATTCAGTGCAAGGGAAAGAGGACGTTTTGGAAGAGTTGGTAGGTAAGGAGTGTAAGGCAGGGCATTTGTAGGGTCCATTTGATACACCGTCTTTTGTTAGCTACAAGGTGTCACCATTGGGTTTACAGCTGAAGAAACGGCCTGGGGAGTTTAGACTGATTCATCATCTTTCATTTCCAGAAGGGAGGTCAGTGAATAATTTTATTGGGGACGAAGAAGTTAGGGTGCATTATGCCTCTTTGGATGATGCAGTGCAGGTGATCAGTGAATTTCAAAAGTCGTGGTTGGTTAAGGTTGACATTGAATCAGCTTTCTGTTTGTTGCCCATTAGGAGGGAGGATTGGCCGTTGTTGGGGATGAAGGTAGGTGGTAAGTACTATTTTGAGACTGCCATACTGATGAGTTGTTCAATGGCATGTGCAATGTTTGAGAAATTTAGTACCCTTTTACATTGGATTTGGAATCAGAGGGTGGGAACGCAGAAGGCTGTGCATTATTTGGATGATTTCTTGTTAGTCGGGGAAGGGAGGGTGAGGGCTCAACAGGTGTTCTGATGTAAAGCCAAAACACGATTGTTCCACACAATGGAGCTGAATAAAAAAATGATAATCCTTTTATTATATGTATAATATATTATATATTTTATTTCATCATTTTTTATTCAGCTCCGTTGTGTGGAACAATCGTGATTTGGCTTTACATCAGATTTTCCTGGTTGTGTTCCTTTATCTACGAGGAAGTTATTTCTCTGTCAACTCAACAGGTGTTGCAGGAATTTATCAGTATGTGTGAGGAACTGGGTGTACCTTTGGCACAGCACAAGATGGAAGGTCCAGCAAGAGTGTTGGAGTTCCTGGGGTTAATGGTAGATGCAGAATGGGGATTGTTTCATCCACCTCAGAATAAGACAGAGAGAGGGTGGTCAGCTATATGGGGGGTGTTGGACAAGAATAAGATTCGGGTTGGTTCAGTCATGGAACTGTTGGGTCTTCTGAACTTTGCCTGTCAAGCGGTATATCTGGGTTGGACGTTTTGCAGAGCGTTAGCTTAAATGCTAAAAGGGGGTAGGAGTAAACATCATTGGGTTAGGGTGACGAGGCTAGTGCGGGAGGATTTGAAGTTGTGGGATGGTTTTTTGCAACAATTTAATGGGATTTCCTTTTGGCAATTGGATTGGGTGGGTCAGGAAGAACTTCAGTTGTTTATGGATGCAGCAGGTGGTATCAGCATGGGGGCTTACTTTGGGGTAAGATGGTTTGCAGAGCAATGGCCTCTAGATTGGGATGAGGAATGGAGGCGTGATGTCGCTTTTTTAGAACTGATGCCGATATGGGCAGCTTCGGTGGTGTGAAAGGAGCAGTTAAGGAACAAGCGGGTAGTTTTTCATTCAGATAATATGGCTGTGATGAAAGTGTTACAAAAGAAGACAGCTAGGGCAGAATTGCTGTTGAGAATATTGCGGAAGTTAGTATTGCAGAGCCTGTTAATAATTTTTTTTTACAGTGGTACATGTGCCTGCTGTTAAGAATGACATTGCTGATAGTTTGTCCCACTTTCAGTTTTGCAGGTTTTGAGGGTTGGCTCCAGGGGTGGTCGAGGTGCTTGAAACATTGCCAGAGGAGGTGTGGAAGCTTGGGACAGGATAGTCAGGCATCTGGTGCAGCAAGAGGTAAGGGTATGGTCAGAGGAATTATTGTTAAGATATGTGGCTAATGCTTGGGAGAAAAGTAAGGCTTTGCAGGCAGTTAAAGTGGATCTGGCAGCTATTAGCAATTTTGCTAAGTTGGGGGGGGGGGTTGCAAGATTTTACGAAGTCCTGGACATTAGGACATATGTTGAGAGGGTGGGGGAGGGTGATGGTAGAGCATAGGGATACACAGTTGCCAATTACAAGGGGAATATTGAAGATTTTGTTACAGGGTTTAGGAATATTACATGGTGGGTCACTGGATTATTTTATGTGGGGCACTCTATGCACGTGGTTATATTTTGGCGCTTTCAGGGTATTGGAATTGTTAGGTTCCTTATGTTGGAAGGATGTTATAGTGACTGAGAGGGAGGTCAACATCGTAATACAGAAAAGAAAGACTAATCAGTTGGGTAGGGGAGGTACAGTAGTGCTCAAAGCGAACAGGAACCTTCGTCTTTACCCAGTAACTTGGATTACAGAATTTAGGAGTAGGAGGCTGGGGTGCTCAGAGGGGTTGGTGTTTTGTTCAAAGGATGGCAGGGTAGTTTCCAGTAGTAGATTTTTTACTTTAATTAGGAGGGTTTTGGGTTGCATGGGATTTCCAACTGAAAAGTTTGCAGCTCATTCTTTTAGAATTGGGAGGGCTTTGGATTTGGCTAGACAGGGTAGTTCAATTGAGGTTATTAAGAAGGTGGGCAGGTGGTCCTCAAATGCCTTTTTATCTTATATTAGATATTACTGTTTGTGGTTATTAATTTTTCTTTTTCTTTTAGGGAAGCGTATACTCATTTTGGGCCATCCGTATATCCACTGGGCTGAGAAGCGTGCCTTAATCAGGGAGGATGGAAGTAATTTGGGTTTATCTTATTTAGGATGTTCTGTGTTGTGGCATGGGATTAGGGGTATGCATTGAGATAGGTTAATGTTTGAATTTCAGAAGGCTAAATCGTGGATAGGGTGTCCTGATATAATAATAATTAATTTGCGAGGCAATGACTTGGGTATTTTGACTATGAAGTGTTTAGCGGAGACTATTTTGCAGGATTTGTGGAGACTACAGGATAAGTATCCGGGTATGCAAATTGTGTGGTCGGAGTTGATTCCTCGATTGTTTTGGAGGGAGGCGTGCAGTTATAAAGCTATTGAAAGGGCCAGGAGGTTTGTTAGCCATACATTGGAGGGGCAGCTAAGAAAATCGGGGATACATATCATTCAACGTGAGGACTTTGGACAAGGAGATGTAGGTTGGTATCATACGGATGGAGTTCATATGAATGAAATTGGTTTGGATTTGATTAATATGCATCTCAAGCTCTTTCTACAAGAGATGCTGCAGGTTATGGTTTAGGAGGGGGAACAGCCTGAGATCAGGCTGGTGGTGGAGAAGAGGGACAGGATTGTCCCCTTCTGTTCCACCTCTAAGGATGTGGTTTGATTTGGCCAATGATTTTGTGTGGTGGAAGATGAGCAGGTACGCTGCCTATTATTTGTGGGGGGGGGGGTGAGCATGTATGCTGCTCTGGTGGAGGAAGTTTCAGGATGAGCAGGTATGCTGCTCTGATGTTTTCGAGCAGGGTGAGTTGTTACACTGCCCTGAGTATCATTGTGGCTGATGCAATTGATATTGTTTATATGTTTGAAGTTCATGTATAATAATATATAATAAAGGTTGTCAAATGGCTTTGAATGTCCAGAGTGGTTTCTTCAAAGGGGAGCTGGGACAAATGCAGTTTGGCACAAACAAAGTTGTCCTGGACCCACGAGTAGGTGGAAAAAGGGGGTGGGGGTTGGGGAAGACCTAGGCTAGGGATTAAGGGATTGGCTAATCACTAGAGTCATGGCAATGTAGGTAGTGAAGGGGGATTGGAGTAGGTAAGGAAGGGTGGGACTCAGGTTGGGTTTAAGTGTAGGGAGCTAAAGGAAGTAGTTACATTTGGCATGAGTTGGTACCTCCCACCCTCCCTTTTTTGGTGAAGGAAGATTTGGTTGGTTGGAGCAGAGAAAAGGGACAGGATTATCCTCTTCTGTTCCCTTTCTAAGGATGTGGTTTAATTTGGCCAATGGTTTTGTGTGGTGGAAGGTGAGCAGGTATGCTGCCTATTATTTGTGTGCGGGGGGTTGAGCAGGTACACTACCCCGGTGGAGGAAGTTTCAAGGTGAGCAAGTACGCTGCCCTGAGGTGTTCGAGCAGGATGAGTTGTTACGCTGCCCTGGGGATAATTGTGGCTGATGGCAATTCATATTGTTTATATGTTTGAAGTTCATGTATGATAATATATAATAAAGGTCGTCAAATGGCTTTGCGTGTCCAGAGTGGTTTGTTCAAAGGGGGGCCGGGACAACTCTCTAATTAAACTAAACAGGAAATTAAGAGGAATAATTAAATCCAACAAGACAAATTATGAGGTCAAGATAGCCTCCCAACCTAAAGACAACCTTAAGGCCATCCACAGCTATGTCTGTAACCAGAAATGCAGCACACACCAGTGTGCCAAACTGGTCAGTAGAGCCACCTTTTCTGTGCAGAGTGACATAGCAAATCTGTTGCCTGACAAATTTGATTCAAACTTCACCTCTGACTTTATCTCTTCCTTGCATCCCAAAATGCCTACCAGCAACCCCTCCCCCCAACTATTAGCAGGGAGCAGGTGCTGGAAGTGCTCACTAAAACCAAAGAAACAGTCTCAGTGGGCCACAACATCCCAGGATACCTCCTAAATATCTTGAAACATTACCTGTTAGGAAGACTTGAATCACTTTTCTATGATAGCCTCAAATCAGGAATTGTACTACAAGAAAGGAGAACTACAATGCATATCCCACCTCACAATGGTGGACCATCAACTGACTCTGGAAACTACAGACCCATTAATTTGACTATTCTAATATGAAAAGCCATGGAACAAATTATCAAGAGAATGATGAACAAAGACATGGTCAGCCTTCAGACACTGGACCCAACCCAGTTTGGCTTTGTCAAGGGAAGGTCATGTCTATTAAACCTGGTGAACTTCGTTGAGAAGGTCACCAGAGCAATGGATGGATCAGGGGAAAATGGTGCATATCACCTAACTGGACCTGGCTAAGGTGTTCAATACAATACCACACTAACCTTGGCATAAACCCCTATATAACTGGAAACCAATCACCAGCGGGGTACCTCAGGGTTACATCTGGGACAGATCCTATTTGGCATCTACATCTTGGAGATAAATGCTAATGTCAAGGGCCTTTGATTAACCATGTTCACAGATGACTCTAAATTGGGAGCTATCAGAGTCTCCCCATGAGAGAAACATCTTAAAAGAGGGTCTAACAAAAACAAATAACTGGTGCCAAAGTCATGGATTAAAACTCAATGCCAAGAAATGCATTATAGTGCCTTTTGGGAAAAAAGCCACACATGCTAATTATTCCATTAATAAGACACCCAGGACCTGAATGAGCTATGTGATATTTGACTGAAAAGGATTGGGTAGATTTTATATGATGTGTGATCTTTGCAACTGGGAGTGTGTTGGTGTTGATTGTGATGTAAAATGCTTGCAACTGGGATTGTGTTAGTGTGGTTTGTTTTCATTTGTATAAATGTATGATTGGCTATGTAGTAACTGATAGTTTAATAAATGTTTTTTTCTAAAAAAAGACAGGAGCTGAATAATTTATGTAATGTTGATTAGGTCATATGACATATAGCAATATATATGAAGTAAAATGTTTATGTTAATTATAGTGTGATGACTTTTATATGAATGTAAATTTGCATGTGTCTCAAATGATAATTTAATAAAGGTGTTTGGGAAAAAAAAAAGAGCTGACCCAACAGTCAGGGATTTTGAAACATATGTAGACCATAATCCAGCCTTTGATCCACACAGGGCCAAGGTAGTAAACATATAAGTAAGTGGATGGCATCCAGGTCCAAGGCTGTCATAGTGCCACTTTATTCAGCACCTATCAGACCCATCATTGAGTAGAATGTCCCCTTTGGCACGTACCTGACCAGACACATGCAGCAGCTGGAATGTCCACAAAAGGTTCCTTACCAGGAGAATCCAAGGTATAAACATATTGCCCTCTATGGGTAACCTTAAATCCCTTTTTCTATACTCAGTGTCCTATAGGTTAATCAGAAGAGCTCTATGTTTGGTATACAAGACATCCTCACATTTATCTCTGATGGATATATGTGAAATATGGACATGAGATATATCAGTTGTCATACAGCTGTGGTAGAAATTGAAGGTCATTTACCAATTCCAAAAGCACAGAATACCAATAATGATGAAAAGGGGGTCTGTGGTAATGTAGCAGATTATGTATTTATGTATTAATTAGTAAATTAAAGGGAAAAGAAAAAAAGACTGTTGACTGATTAGACCATAAAGTGGGCTTGCAAACCACTATAAGGACACTGCCTCATTATCTAGCTATCTAATAGAATGATTTCATTGTGGCTGACCTGAGGTAGCTTTAGCGACCATTCAGGTAATGTCAGTTTGCCTAGTGAAACATAACATTAACAAAGACATCACTGACCACAGTGATTTCTGGTAGTAATAGAATGTTACTGATGGGCCCATGAAATTAGTTTCTTTTTTTTTTTTACTATGGACCTAGAGGAAAGGAAAGAAAAGTATGAAAAACTGAGAGATGTAAAGCATAGCAACGAGGACAGTACTGCATCAATATTTAACAGCAACATATGTGAGACAAATTTACTGAAATATATGTTAAACAGCTTCTACCCAGACTACTTCAAATATAACCTACACTAGATCAAGTCAAGGAAGGATTCAAAGAAGCACAACAGTAAATATTAAGTGCAGCATTACACATTAGAAATGACACATCAATCAGTTTTCCCTTTTCCATTCTATAAGTATTTAAAACACATTTATGTATTGATATCAGCTAGCCCATTATCAACTATGCCAATATCTGTACCTTGACAGTTGTGTCTTTCGGCTTTTCCCGGTTAGGGGTCGCCACTGCGGAACTCTGTTCTGCTAATGATTGGCAGTAGATTTTTACGTGCTGAGTTGCTGGCCCTGATGCACAACCTTCAATGAAAGTATGCCCATTTACGCATGTCTCCACACAGAAGACGCTCTAGCTGAGAATCGAACGGGACAAAGTCTTACTGTGAGGCGACAACACTACCGCAGCACCACCACCGCAATAATATCTGTACCTTGACAGTGAAGTCTTTAAATTACTGTATGAAAAAGTGTTATTTTCTTATTATTCAAACAAATAAAGAACACTGGTGTCTACATTTAAAGAAACAAAAAAGGGACTGCATAAATAAAATGAGTTAAAAAGTCCAGCTAACTCTTTATGATACATTAGATATCATTTCAAGTTTATCAAACTCACAGCTTCATTGGATCTACATAAATACTACAGAAAAGTACTTATATGCTTCTTATATTAAATTGCAGTCATATCACTTAATAAAATTTTAAAATTCTTCTAAAATAACATTTAAAACTGACAAGATTTTAATACAGTATTTACTGCATGCATCAAGCAAACTTTGCTGTTTATACACTATGATGACAATAATTCTCTCCCATCTCTTTGTCCTCCCTTAATATTAACTGGATCACAATCTAGCATAATAAAGTTAAACTATTAAAATTAGAACATCATAAACTATGTTTATAAAGTATGTTTGTATTGTCTTTTGTACTTTATGACGTGCATGTTTAAGATTTTTTTTTAAATTTTCTGTTTATCTTACCCATAAAAAAGTAATTCAGAAGCTCATACTGCCATATAAACCGCATATTCATTTCCACATGTGAAATAACCAGGTGGAGTTCATCAATATTCAAGAATAAAAAAATGTTTTGAAGAAGAAAGAAATATGTTCAAGGGTAAAAGAGATACCTACAAATGTCTGGTTTCTAACATGAATAGATACATGAATAAAAACTTCTGTATTTATTGTTTAAATATGACAAAGTTATATTCTCCACTTAAAAATAGAGATGTATTAAAAAATGTTTCAAATTGACAAAGTGTTGGCAAACCATCATATTGTATGAACTTATAAAATGCAAGGCATCTGATGTTAAACAAATGATGTTAAAAAATAAAGTTATGTCATACACAATATGACTGATATTGATAATTCAGTGAAAACTGAGTAGAAAAGGCACTGTATGAAACCTTGCTCAGAAAAATTGACTTTGCATTTCTGTCACAATTCTATAACTACAGCAGTTTTTTTTCACACTGGGCATGTGATATTTTTATGGGGATATAGCTTGAATTTCTAGAATTGTATGTTAAATTCAAAAATAGTACCGCTCATCCCAGAAATGTAGCCCCTTCAAAATTAATAAAAAAAAAAATCATTCAACCAGATTAGATAAAATGTGAATAAAATAAAATAAGATAAATTTAATAAAATGCATAACTATATATACCAGGATGAAATTATCAGCTTTTGTAGTATAAATTCTTACATATCTCATTGCACAGAAAGTGTATGCCATGGTGTATTCGCATACTTCTGTTCATTTATATTCCTTTGTAGAGCATACAGATACATAAAGGCACCATGTGTGAAAGGTTGGGTATTATTGTATTCCTGTATCATCACTCAGTGTTACTTTGCTGGAAAGCCCTTGAGCTGAAGTGCAATGCAGGTCTATGAATCCCAGTATAGATTTTACATGAAAACTTTGTTTACAGCTTAAGAGTCAAATTCCAAATCCCATTCAGGAAAATTAGTTTGTTATTAAACAGATTTAGCTTGCAATTTAAACCCCATAGAAACTGAGCTTTAGAGTTATAAGGAACATATGTAGACCCGATTTTAAGTGCTCAACGCAAACGCGTACAAGCATATTCTATGACAATGAATCTGCCATGTCCATTCATAATAATTTTTGTTAAGTCAGAGTTAAATGGTGTACATACAATAATCACTGCCTCCAGAAGTTGTCATTACTACAAAAGGCATTTCTGATCCATTTCTGGTGTTATTTTTAAGTAAAGCTGCCGTCTTGTGTGGCTGTTGAATTCATGTTATATCAAACTGGAGATGATAAAGAGGGTACCAAAACATTTACCTTTATTCTGTAACAATACAACATTAAAGATCCAACAAATCAGTCTAACGACTGCCATTAAAAATTAAGTTAGGGTAACATTTGAAATTGTAAAGAAGTATAGTTAGGGAAGAAAATAGTATGGTCTTACTAATGAAAAAGGTATTATCCAAGTGAGAGGAAATTAGATAAATTTAAAGACCATCTTATTTTGATTGTGCCATGTGCTTGTTAAATTATACATGCAGTAATAATTTGTATTATTTTCTGCTTTTTTAAAAAGAAACCACAGTATTGAAATGCTATGCCATGCCCCAAGTAATTCAAGACTAAAATAAATTCATTTAATTCACTGAAAGCCAAGTCTTACCGAACCTAAGTAAAGAGTAATTTTACAATCTAGAAACAGAAAGCAGTACATGTAAAAATGATACCAATCAAATAAATAGAAACTAAATGTAGGCTACCAAATCCTCATTCAATACGTATCACAAGAAAAGCCAACTACAATGTATTTGCTCCTGCCACAGTAATTAACCAATAGAACATTAAAACTTGAGTAAAATAGTAATGATAATAATGATTTCACATATATATTAAATTTATATACATAAATTATTTTACAAATAATAGTGTTTATCTTTACCTAATTAGCTATGTATCTAGAAATCAGTAAAAAGTAGCATGTCAAAATGAATGCATCAGCATGACAAAGCTAATGCAAATGTTATTCTAATGCATACGAGCAAGTTGCAAAACCTCTTACATAATTAGTAATATCAGTCATAACATGTTAAAACTACACTGATACACTTATGCTAGGACTATTAACAGTTGAAATATGGTAGTGCCATTATGGAACTCGCTGGTTCTACATATATAAAGTGTGCATAAAATAATAAGAAAAATAAACCAGTGAAATGCTATCTTGTGCATAGCTGAACATTTTGAGAAATTATACCATAAAATAAAAATCAGCCTTGCACAGGTAATACATTAACAAGTCATATATAATATATGAGTATTTAAATAAATAAATATATATATATATATATATATATATATATATATATATATATATATATATATATATATATATATATATTTTTTTTTTTTTTAACTGTCTGGGGCTGACAACAGTAATGGCTTAGACTTATTGGTACATATAGAAATGCGTTAATGATAAATTACTCAAGTTAGAGCTGAAAACAGATTAAGACCAGAAAGAATTTACTATTGTGTGTGACTCTCACCATTATCTACAACATGTTCTTCTTAGTAGAATTATCAGCAGTAAAAGTCAAGCAAAATGTATTTTATCTAACTCATGGATCACTTGTATAAAATTAGACCTGTTAGTAACAGCCTGCATTTAATTGCTGGAACCTGTGTTCAGAGAGACTGCCTTCCAATCTATCTGCAAATATACAGAGCTGAGTATATATTTTTGGTTTTAGAGTTTGTACTGTTAGTTGTTGCTTGATCACTGTTGAAACTGTTGTCTCCCTGTTCTGAGAGACTGCCTTCCAATCTATCTGCAAATATACAGAGCTGAGTATATATTTTTTGGTTTTAGAGTTTGTACTGTTAACTGTTGCTTGGATCTCTGTTGAAACTGTTGTCTCCCTGTTCTGAGAGACTGCTTTCCAATCTGTCTGCAAATATACAGAGCTGAGTATATTTTTTTGGGTTTAGAATTTGTACTGTTAATTGTTGCTTAGATCTCTGTTGAAACTGTTTTGTTCTACCCACCCTCCCTATTTCTGGCTTGTAGTTTAAATTTGGTGGTTTTTGCAGTTGCCCGCCCCACTGTAGATTTGATCTGGGACACTCCCCCGTCCCATCTCTTTACCACATTCTACCTAATAAACTCTTTCTGCACTTGCTTTTAGTCCTTTTTAATTTAATTGCATTTTTTAAACTGTGTTTGGTCTAATATTGCTACATAGTCAAGTGTGCTAGCTTGCACTGTATGTGGATTGTTTTTACTACTATTTTTGCTACTTTTTTGTAAAAAAAAAAAAACTGTAAGCCTGTTTCCTACCTTGCCTGTAACTAGTGTTCCAGATACAGATTTGCTGGATCCAGGACTGTATGTCAGCTTCTGAGCCCCCCAAGCCTTTCTGTGTTGGAGGAAAGCCTTCTAGCTTATCAGTGGGAGTGGTAAGCACTAGGTAAACCTGTCTACCACATAGGGAGTGGTTCTGGCCCAGAAATTGTAGTTATTGGCCGTTTGGGCAATCACTTCCATCTCTCTCAACTTTCTGATTTGAAAGCCTGCATTTGCACTTGTTTCTGTCCTGTAACTCGTCTAGTGCAGATACAGATTCTTAGCTTTAGCACTTAAATTTGCTTATTCGTGCACAGCACTTGTTCAGAACTTGTAAGCACTAAATAAGCTACTAATTACTACAGCACTCAACCTTCCTCATTAACTAGAGGAAAACAGTTTTTGTACTTAATTTTCTCACTTGCTTAGAGAAAAACAGTTCTTGTACTCACTTTCCTCACTTATCTAGAGGAAAATAGTTTTTTATTCAGGCATGTCCAAAGGTCAGCTCCCAGTGTGCTCTCCTGTCTATCTGATGAATCTGAGCATCTTGAGGCAATGTAGAAATCGTCTCATGTACACAGATAACCCTCTCCTCCTACCACCCAACACTACAACGTGTGAGAGATGCACTTATCTAGCCAAACTGGAGGTATAGCTCTCTCCAACCAAGACTGAACTTGACAATCATGAGGAGAAGGTAAACATTTGCACCACACCACACTCATCACATAGTCTCACTAAATCTACACCACCAAAACCCACACATAGTGACACAAAAACATTTGCTGAGGCTCTCAATAATAATCTGTCTAATCAACAGAGACCTCCAAAGCAGAAATGCAAGCAACTTCCATCCCCCAATACAACCCAAATGACACATAGCCCACAGACTCAGTGTGCCACTCAACCACAGCCAATAAGGGAAAACAACGTACCCAACACACTAGTCATAGGTGACTCTATAGTCAGGCACACTGATGTCCCACTCACCAGGTTAAACAAGGAGAAGGTTACTGTCAGTTGCCTGTCGGGTGCCAGGATCCGCTACATAACCCACACACTCAGGTCACTCTACAAGTACAAATATGACTGCATCATTGTCCATGTTGGTGTGAAAGACCTTAGCTGTACCTCCCTGGACTACATAAAAAGAGACATGGAAGAGCTCTCCGATCTTGTAGCCCAGGCAGGTATGACCCCAGCCCTGAGTAGCATTCTGCCATCACCCAGAATGATACCGCAGTACAAGGACAAAATGATTGACTTCAACAATTGGCTAAGCTTCTGGTGTCATTCTAAGGGGATCCAGTATCTGTCTGCTTGGGATGACATGGTCAGCAGACCATGATGCTTTGCCACAGATGGCCTGCACCTGTTGCCCCTGGGATTCTGGATACTGGCTAAGGCTCTTGCTGCCCCTATAGTGCCTTTTTTAGGCAAGGTTCAAATGACAAATTCCCCACCGTAGCAGGAACAGGCAAGCAAAAACTGAGGGTAATGCTACTCAATGCTAGAAGTCTAAATTTCAAAATGCACTCACTCGAGGCACTCTTTAAAATTGGGAACATCGATATCTGTGCAGTGACTGAGACCTGGTTCAAGGTTCCAGAGAGCACCCCTGCACTACCAGGCTATAACTCATACCACACTTTTTGGCCATATAACCTGGACCGAAACACCAAAGGCGGAGGTGTGTCCATATTCATTAAGGATATCCACACCTCCAGGCTAGTTGCTCAGCATAATGCATCCGAGGTTATCCAAGTGCAACTAACTCTGGGCAAAACTGCAATCCAAATTGTAGCTTGCTACAGGTCCCCCACCATGCCCCAGGATTCCCATCATTACAGCACAATGGCAAGAAAATTACAGAACCAACTGATATTGCCAGCATCCTGGCAGATAGGTTCAGTGCTGACTTTACACCCCCCTCACCCCCTAAAGGGCCCATATCTATACAAGGAGAATGCAGAGTCCCTGTAATCACAGCTACGCAGGTAAAAGCTGCACTCTCTAAAGTCAAAAACACAGCATCCACGGGACCGGACAACATCCCAGGCTGCGTTGTACATGAACTTCAGAACAAACTGGCTCCCCACTTAAGCACCATGTTCAAAAATAGCCTTGCATCAGGCTTTGTGCCCACTGAATGGTGCACAGCAGTAGTTATCCCACTCCACAAAGGGGGAGCCACCACTGATCCTGGGAACAATCGACCTATTAAGCTGACGAGCCTGGTCTGCAAGGCCATGGAACGTATCATCATGGAATTCATTAACAAAGACATTGGTAACCTCCAAACTCTGGATCCTTCCCAGTTCGGGTTTGTGAAAGGAAGATTGTGCCTCCTGAACCTGATCGACTTCTTTGAGGCAGTCACCAAAGCCGTAGATGAGGGTAAGGTGGTTCACACAGTCTATCTTGACCTCGCCAAGGCTTTCAACACCATACCCCATTCTGGAATTATAGCTAAACTCACTAAAATAGGTATAAATCCCTATGTCACAAGATGGGTTGCCAAGTGGCTCACTGACAGAACCCACACTGTACAAGTTGAAGACTCCAAATCTGACCTCAAAGCAGTGACAAGTGGAGTACCACAGGGTTCTGTCCTGGGACCTCTCCTGTTTGGTATCTACTTCTCTGAAGTACAAGCTAACACAGAAGGCCTCTGGCTAATGAAGTTCGCAGATGACTGCAAACTAGGAGCCATAGTCAAGTCCCTAAATGATGTGGACATCCTACAGAAGGGCCTTGCTGAGACAGATGCCTGGTGTCAGAGCCATGGCCTCAAGCTCAATGCCAAAAAGTGCAGTGTCATCCCCTTTGGTAAAAACTCTGTATCCATGAACTACCACATAGGCAGCAATCTACTTAACACCAAATGTGTGATAAGAGACCTTGGGAGCCAGGTGGACAGTAGTCTCTCCTTTGATAGTCACGTCACCACAGTAGTCAGGAAGCCCTTCTATGTGGCACACCTCATCATAAAAGGGTTCTTCTCATCCAGGAAAGAAAAGGTCATTGTTCCTCTCTACTCGACACTCATTAGACCCATTATAGAGTACAACGCCCCTTTTGGAATATACCTCACAAGACATCTGCAACAGCTGGAAAGGCCACAGAAGTACCTCACAAAGAAGATTACTGGCCTCAAACAAATGCCCTACACTGACCGTCTCAAAAAACTCCTGCTTTACTCAGTAGCATATCACCTACTCCAAGGTGATCTCTGCCTAACATATAAAGCTATGTCAAACCCAGAGCTGTTGGACATGCTACACCTACAGAAATCCCAGTCCCTCTAAGCTAAACACTTTAGGGACCTAAACCTTGTCATCACAATAATCAGGATATGCTGAAGGGATAAATTCCTGTCCCAGAGACTTCCCATACTCTGGAACAGGCTACCCATCTATGTCAAGAAAAGTTCTTCATTAGCACTCTTCAAGAAAAATCTTGATGAGTGGATGGGAAATAGGAAATACACCCCGGGATCACTTCTGTGTCTCTGCTCGACAGTGGCACAGGAAAATAACTCTCTTGGGTGGTGTAAGCCAGGGAACCTTGTTAGCTAGGCTTGCATAGGCCCTTGGGCCGATAGCCTAGTACCTACCTATGAACCTATGAAACTTTTGAAATTCTGCACAGCTGATAATATCTTTTGTGATCTCAGAACCCTCACTGCTGGACTTGGAACGTCATAATTAATTATCAGTGTGAGAAGCTTTTTAGTTTTTCTAATAACATAACCTTTTGGAATGCAACTATACATTTGTATTCAAACTAAATATTCTCACAGAAAATAAATAACAGAAGTAATAGTGATTATTCTGATTGCCTAAGAATAATTTGTATGGTTAATGATCATGGAGCTCAAATAATATAAACAAAAAAAAAAAAAAAACAGAAGGAAAGCATTTTAATTATGTGGGCCCACAGTGCACAATTAATGCAAGCAGAGTTGAAATAAATAAAACTACTTCCTTATTCTGTTTTTTAAAGTATATTGCAATCATGTAGCTAATTACACAAAAAGAAGGAAAGAAAAGCAATTCAGTTACCAGCTGTGAGCTGCACACGCAATGTGATCTTTATAGCAAAACTTGGCTAAAAAGGCCAATGAAAAAATTCACTTATTTTGCATGTTTGTAAGCCAGAAAGTCAACATCTGACTTACAGATGCCATTATAATTATGTCACAGGTTATGCTTTTTCACAAAATAAGTACCTAATAGGCAGCACAAAACTGTCATGTAATGTTTAATATCATTAATATTATGGGTGCTTGTTGTTCCTCTGACAAGTGGTAAATAGGTTAATTAGTTATGGTAGAAGAGTACCCATGCAAACAACCTCACAGGATATCCCAGTAATAATACCCATGCAAACATAACCTATCAGGATATCCCAGTAATAATACACATGCATTGAATACAGGTACTGCTCATACAAAAACTAAAGGTGGACAAGTGAAGAACTGACAACAACATGCAGGTTTATTTAAAAAAAAATACATATTTATAGAACTTAAAAACTAAGGGGAAGAGGAAATCATTTCAGGCTGTTTGCAGACAATTACATTGAAATTGTAGAAAGCATGGGGTGTATCGTATGAAGTATTGAAGCTTTTTAAGGAATTTTACAGTATTTCAGGATTTTGTGTCACTGTATTAAGAAAGGCGTTGGCTTGCCCTGAAGTAGGGATTGGCGCTGGGGTGTATGTGGAAATATGAAAGGGAGATTTTCCCAAATACCCGATCTTAGGGATTAGCACCAAATTCTAGAACATTTTTGGATCTATATTTAGAATTCAGTTGCTTTTAAGAAAAGCAATGGATAAGATTTGCATTTTTTTATAGGTTATTTACTGTAATTAGAGCCATGTTGGCACATATATTTATGTATCTCCTTTAGCATGATAGACCTAAATTGGAGCTAACTGAAAAGAAAAGCAAAGTGTATGTAAAGGCAAGTATGACTAGCAGTATCTACACTTTCTTTTCTTATCACGATGTGGGCGTTGCATTTTTTAGTGCATGTTGCAGCATTTTGTATTATACGATGCATATGCAGCGTAAGATGAGGGAAAGGAACACAAAGATGTTCCCAGAGACAATATCAAATGGATAGATTACTGGAGAGACTAGATACAGGAATGAAGATTCAGTTTATTTATGAGGGGAGACTAATAATGGCTTGATTTCTTATCCTGGACTATCTGAACCATCCAGCAGGGATAAAGTTTGGCTTATGAAGGACATCTAACTAAGTATAAAATTATTATCAAATGACCCCACAGAGTTCTCTTTAGAAGACAATCTGTTCTGATGTACGAAGGAGCTGAAAACCAAATCAAAACTCTCCTACAGTGACAGAATGGAAGAGTAGAATAAATGAACAATTATATCACAAACATGTCACATCCATAAGCTGCTATATAAGACAATTAAAAGGTTTAAACATAAAAGAAAGAGATGGGGCTTTGCAAAGGATTGAAAGTGGTTTTATACTATTAATTGTCCATAGATATATCTTGGGTGTTTTTCTTTTTCTCTTTATTTTTTTTATAACTGGTGATCTTAACTGCTTTATTTGCAGCATTTTTACTGTAATCATATTCTTAGATTTACTCCATGTACAATGATGAAAACATGGTGGGGACACACTGCTGAGAGAACTAAGCAAGAGACTTACTAAGCTTCTCTGAAAACTGGACAAGCCCACTGATTATTAAGAGGTACAGGACAATATTTTTCTGCCTTTGAGTTTTGAAGCAAATTCTATCAGGGCACATCCAGTGTGGGAAACTTTTTATGAAACCAGGTTTAAAAATTTGATGTCAGTTAAAACATCTCTATTGAATGTTAACACTAGACAGAGTATTTTTTGTGTGTGTGGAATGATTATTTAGCATCAAGACACTGTAACACAGAAATGGAGATTACTGTTGCAATTTCATTATTCAGATGTTCTAGAAGAAAATATTACTGAGCTTCTTGTCAAAAACAGAAATACTGTATTTGCAGTAAACAAGACATTGGATGCAAGCAGTTACAGACTGGTTGGTGGGAAGTCTGTCTTACTTTAGAGATGGAACATGGGTAAATAAAGCATTTATCCACTGTTGTGGAAATTTTGGGACATAAAGGCTCATTATATTATGATGGAAAAAATAAATCCTGTTCTTTTTGTAGATTTTTTTTAGTATTTAATTGGGGGTTATCCATAGAGATTTTTTGGGCAATGTGGATAAAAAGGTACATTGCAAAGTAGTATATATTGTGTCATTCAAAATGTCATTTGAAGGACATGTTTGGGTAGATTGACCTACTGACATAATACATATTAGAGTGAATGCTCTAAAAGAACCTAAGCTAGATTTATCAGAGGTTATATACTTGGATTTATATGTTTTTCTGAGAGTTTACATGCTGAAAAGGAGAACTTTTCTCAAAAGAAGTGCATTGTTTCAAATCATAATGAGATATTTGTGGTCCATACTTTAACAATAGAAAATACATAGGAAGTACTTTGTTCAGAGGTGGAAGAGGTAGAGGATGAGAAAGAGTCATTGAAGAAGGAAGATGATGGCATTACAGTAAGTTAGTGAGCCAAATGAAGAGGAAGAATACTCTTCTTCACATCAAAATTTTACAGTAGTTTTATCAAATGTAAATATTATTTAACGGGATCTGTGAATATTGGTAGGGTTAAATTGGTTTCAAACACTGCAGTCATATATTATTTGTTTGCTGGACATCAGACTTCTAAATATATCAGATAGACATCAGTTTGAGTATTTATGCCCTGGTTCATTTTTGTTCTACTGGACATGATACTTACTTTCGCATTGCACAGCTTCATTAGGGCAGTTTTATTGGATGCGTCAGCTATATCAGTTAGAAGACCTACAGGTCATTATGCAATCTGGACCATTTTTAAAGAAGGCACTATTCATGTCTCTGTTATTAAATGGCATGGGGGGATGATAGGACTTTCATTTACAATTCTAGATTTTTAGATATCAGCTGTGTGCTGATCATGTTCCTATGCCTTATTTATTTTTATACTTCATGGGAAAACTGGCATTTGTTTTTTTAAAGAAAAATATAAAGAAATTACTTAGGCCTTGAGAAGCTTCATCATGTTGCAAACGAATAAAGACATTTTGTTATTAAACAAGATTAAAAACAAATGGTGGAACAAAAAATAGTCCTTGAAATTCAGAAAGAAACTCAGTTTTGTTGATAAGACATGTAGCAAAATGGGGTCATCTATAATATGTAGCAATTTGTGATTCAAAGGAATTTTAGTGACAATGATGAAAGACCTCATTATTGGCTAATCTGAATATTTCTGATTCATCCTTAACTGCCTGTAGTGCAAATCAGCACTTTTCTGTGTTAGTAAACACTAGTGGTATGAGCATTGCATTAGAACCAGCCCCTCCCTTCACCATCACACACACACACACACACACACACACACACACACACACACACACACACACACACACACACACACACACACACACACACACACACTCCGCTTAGCTGTCTAAGAGGAGACAAACATCCTCAATGTCTCTTCTTATTTTATTCTCTGTACTCATAAATCACAGATCCTTACAGTTCATTAATAATCAGCATAAATTAACTATTCAGGATACACCACGAAAACACCTTCTTCAAATAAAAGCCTCTTTATTCCAAAGTCATGAAGTAAAAATCAGGATAAGCGCTTTCACTTGCAACTGCAAGCTTCTTCAGATCAAATAACACGTATAATACAATGGTTTATATAACACTGGTTGTATTCTCTAATCACATCATTAACAAGTTCATTAGGTACATCCTTAAGCAATCAAAGCCTCACCCAGTTCGAAAGAAACTTTCTTATGTTTAGTGACTGCAAGGCTACTATGCAGGAATGTAAGTAGCATCTATGGTTTATCAAATATTCATTAATAATGCTAAACATTAGTTTCATTCTTTGTTGTGTTTGTAGATGGCATGTTGTTGTTAGACCTGTTGCTTGGTTATATTTTTAAGTGATTCCTTGTAATACTTAAAATAAACTCCCTTGTGTCATCTATTCTTCCTCCTGATTCGTAGGTACATAGGTTGGTACTAGGCTATCGGCCCTAGGGCCTATACAAGCCTAGCCATAACAATTCCTTGGCTATTTCTTCCCACACTATTTGCTTCCCTGGACCCCTGTCTAGCAGGGAGACTGACATGATCCCCGGGGTGTTGTACTAAAGGCTCCTCAGCTGTCACTCATGATTCACTCTCTATTGCATTAACTGAATCCTGCCAATTGTTAGCATTTCATACTTATTATGTAAAGGTAACTTTGCTATATTAACTTCTAAATTAGCATGGTGAGTTAAAGTTGCTGCTTCATGTATCAAGGATGCATGGTTTGAGACCCACCTCATTTTACTTTACTTTTTTTCATTTTTATTAAAGATTTAGCCAGTGTATTAATGTATCTCTGGTATCTAGTGATGGCTCAGAAGACTGATAAACTCTTTATGTGGTGAGTGTACAGTGCTTGAATCTTTTTTAGTGCCTTTCAGCTATACTGTAAAGAGTTATTCTTGATGTCTAGTGTCCCTCCTAACCCAAGACTTTGATGCAAAAAAAAACATTTTTTGTCCCTTTCAGCACACTGTAAAGGATTATCCTGGTGACTTGTGTCACCCCCAACAATGTTGCAGGATTTGCTCATTAGTCTAGGCAGTGTACAGATATGACAGCCTTACAACCCCCCACCCCCCCACACACACACACACATGCACACACAATTACCTGTCTGTTAAACGCCATGGGACTTGCCTCTTCCCTGATGGATGAACACAAGCTTTTGGACATTTTCATTAACAATAATGGCCATGAACGGCTGTGTTACTTTACATTTGAGCAATTAAATACCTTCATGCAGACATTTCAGGGAAAATCACATGGTTAATTAGCATATGCCTTTCCCTTGGAATGTCTCATTAGCATTTAAGCACATATGCAGAGACAGCCCACAATAGTGCTGCAAATCTTTGTGCTAAAGCACGATGGGAGAGCAGTCTGAGAACTGGAAATGGTTACCATTGGATACACACCCAATGTACACCTCACTGCAACCTTTATGAATTTGTATCATTACCTTTAACAGGAAAGATTATATATGAACTAAATAAGAAAAAAGTGGATTTTTTGGGACAGACATAATAGTAGTGTTAGAGGGACAAAAGAACAAGTTTCTCCCCTTTTTTTTTAGGAAAATTTTTTTTTTCTAAAATGGTTATATCTGGTATATAGGATTTGGAATATAATATGAGTACTTCCAGCAATACGGTATCATATACGGTTACTACTTTTGTGATGATTTATTTTGGGACACCTTTAACCAGAGAAAGTGTCAGTGGGGGAGATGCATACTTTTGTAAAGTAACAAATCAAAAAGTAAATAAGGGCATTGCTTTATGGAGTTCAAATAAATTTAGAAATTGCTAAATGTTTATGGTTCACCATGTCCAGATGGGATTGGTACTATTTCTATAAAATAAGAGGCAGACAGAAAAAAATATTTTACATGTTTTAAATTGATGTCTAAAATATGGGGTACACAATCCTAAATTTTGTAATGAACGTATTACATTTATTTAAGAAAAGGGGATACAATTCTATTACAAAAATAAGGCCTATTGCATTGACAAATTCTGATTATAAATAATTAAAGAGGATAAAAAGTATTATATCTTGCATTTCACAAATGATTATTTGGTATATATAGAGAAGATTTCAAATACTATTGTGATTAATAAAAAAACGCTGCACAAGTTGGAAATCCGATAAACTTAAGATAATGTGAGGTATAGAAAAGGCATTTTATAGAGTGAGGCATAGTTACTTAATGAGCATTTTCACAGCTTATAAGTACTAAGAAGTAAAGATAACTATCAGGATACACCACGAGAAGTCCAGTTGTAGAAAAAAATCTTCTTTATTCCATAACAAGGTAAAAGATAAGCGCTTTCGCGTGCTTCATGCACGCTTCATCAGATCTACTTTTGTCACATTGCTTCATCCCTTATATAGTAAATAAAAATCATTTAATTCAACAGTTCAGGATAGCCAATTAATTAATTAAAAATTACATCATCAGTTAAAATTTAAAGTCGCATGATCCATAGCATTTTTTCTTCTTCACAAATCATAATAGGCTAACATAAATAAAATGTTAGAGCATGGCCAGAATATTTATGTAATATTTATATCATGATCTAATAAATGAAAATATATGCAGCATGTGTGTAAAGAGCGTAGATTAATATCAGCAAAAAATATCTAAAATATTCACTTTTGTTCAAATGATACTTAAAAACAATAGGCAGTTGCTTATATCTCTACTATTTCTCTAGCCTGAGTCCATAATAGCCTATTAACTAAAAAGCTTATATCCAGTAAAACAAAAGCGTATCATAATATTATGTTACGCTGATCATTCATGCTATAAAGCAAAATAGAGCTAACACCAGACAAAATTACAGATCTCGCAAGTAGCTGATATTAAGCTTCATCGGATCTATAAATATCTTACATCCTTTTTACTAGTAGAAACATAAAAAATGATTAAGAAAATAATAACCAATTTTTAAAGCATGAAAGCGCGTCATATCATGAAAGCATCACATCTTAAAAATAAGTAAGTATATAGAAGTTGTATAAGTTTAAAAATTATTCAACGTTCCTTTTCTGTAACTGGCAGGAAGAATGTCCATTAAACAGAGACAATGGATCGGACATATTGCTAACATTCATAAATTCAGACCCCAAGATACAAGAGTTAAAAATTAATAATTAATAATTAAAAATTAAAGATTAAAAGTTAATGATCAATTATTAATTGAATATGAGCCTTAACAATGTAATCAATTATTAAATATTAAATATTAAACATCAAATATTAAACATTAAATATTAAGTATTAAATATTAAATCAATCAGTTGATTGCAATATAAAATAGCAATTCCTGTGCCTACTCAAATAAAAGTATTGCCAGATATAATTGGCAACGTAGTTTACAATAAATTTAACATATAATAAATAATATTCTTAAACATTAATATTAATATTAATATTACAAATTACTACTTAAATATAAATCTGATTGAGCCCTAGGTACTAACTTAGTAATAAATAACTCCCTCCTTATTCTGATGTTAATGGGTCTCTACTTTATTCATGAGCCTAATTGATTTATCTATATCTATGAAAGATGTAGATAAACATTGAGTTAAACAAGAACGTAGATAAAAATTAAGTACATTCCCATAAAAACTTGTTCATGTGTATTCATAATGTATTCAGGCCTGTCAGATCAAATCTGAAAGTGAAGCAATAATGAGAAGACAGTACTAGTAGGAACAAATTAATTCCTGAGAATATTCAAAAGTAAACCTCTATTGCTATTCATGCCTTACTAACTATCTTGATGAACAAGACTCGCCAAGCACCATATTTAACCTAACCATTCCTAATACCTAATAGTTCTATAGAAAAATGTAATAATAATAAGTATTGAAATTCATCTTTGTTCCAAAACTGGTTTCAAAGAGACATAATTATTGATACCAGGTTCTTTGTGTGCGCCGGATCTGAAAATCCAGTCTAGCTCTAATTTTGCTAAATGATTGTTATTATTGCCCATTCTAGGGCTGATCCTCAGT
Source organism: Protopterus annectens (assembly GCF_019279795.1). NCBI lineage: Eukaryota > Metazoa > Chordata > Ceratodontiformes > Protopteridae > Protopterus > Protopterus annectens. The sequence continues at coordinate 128,551,299 of NC_056735.1, forward strand.
ACTTGTAAAACTCTGAATCTAAATTCATGTGTAGGGTTCAAATTTATGTGTTTGGCCAACGCATTTAATTCATTCTGTTTACGAATATCGTAAACATGATTATATATGCGTTCTTTCAGTTTCCTTTTAGTGAGCCCAATATAAAACGCCTGACAGAATATACAATTGGCCATATAAATCAAGTTCATGGTATTGCAATCGGTGTGTATTTTAGGTCTAAACTCAAAATGTCCTTCTGGATGTTTGTAGTGTTGTGTAGTTGTAATATATTTGCACATGTTACATCTCATGCAAGGGAAAGTACCACATATCTCATCTTTACTTTCTATCCTTCTGGAATTGTTGTGCAAATTCTTGGAAAAAATCTCTTTTAAATTATCACATGTCCGGAATATAAATGTAGGTTTGTCACCTACAAATATCCGTATATCATCTGTAGTCGTAAGTATATTCCAGTGTTTGGTTATTATTTTTCTGATCTCTGCATTGTCATTAGTGTATTTCATCATATACATAATCTTCTTATCATTAATTTCATGTGTGTAGTGAGTTTGTTTGTTACTGTTAACCAGACATGTTCTATTCCCTGTATTAACTCCCATGTTAAATTTCAACAAATCTTGACCTACTATAGGGGGCACAATGTCATGCCTTATCTCCTTAACTAATGTTGAATCATAGCCTCTTTCCAAGAAAAGTAATTCCATAGTATCGGCTTCTTCCTGTAATGTGGTGGGATCCTTGCATATTCTAATGATCCTTGAGAATTGACCCCTTATTACCCCAGAAAAAACATGTCTGGGGTGCATACTGCTGTAATCCAGCATAGTATTTTTCCAGCATGTTTTCCTAAATAATTTCGAAGTCAGCTTCCCATCTCTATTGAAGTATAAAGTCAAGTCTAAGAAGTCAATACTTTCACTAGAATATTCATATGTGAATTTAAGAAATTCTGTGGTCTCCTCTAAATAATTCACAAAACTCCGTAGTTCTTCTATAGTCCCATCCCATATTAGTATCACATCATCCACAAACCTCCTGTACAACCGTATTTTATCCATCCAAAGGCTATTAAATAAATGCTTTTGCTCCCAATAATGTAGGACAAGATTAGCGTATGAGTTCGCACATGGGGTGCCCATGGTGACACCCCATGTTTGTAAATAGTATTTACTATTGAACAGAAATATATTATAATACAATACCATGTCTAAAAGTTGGTTAATCAAAATTTGTCTATCGCCTGAAAAGTTACTTTCTTTGACCATTAACTCTCTAATGGCCTGCAAACCATATTCATTTGGGATGCATGTAAATAAATTACAAACATCTAGCGTAACTAAAAATGGTTTACTAATATCTGTCTTCAATAATTCAACACCTTCTAGATCATTCAACAGCTGTTGTGTGTCTTTTAGGATAGTACTAATATTGTCAGCCAGGGGTCTTAACATTTTTTCCAAAAATATAGAGATATTGTAAGTTGCCCATTGTCTTCTCGAGACAATAGGTCTCATAGGTAATGGCTTAACTCCTTTGTGTATTTTAGGTAGGCCCTTCAAAGTTGGTATGAGTGGTTCATTGACATATAAAAAATCATACATTTCTCTACTGATCTGTCGGCACATAAGTAAATCATATAGACTATCACTAACGCTATTTATTATACTCATGACACCATCAAGTGCTAGTTCCTTGTAAGTGCTGTCATGTTTTAAAGTCATTTCTACAATTACAATATATTCAGCTTTGTCTAATAAGACAACCCCTCCTCCTTTATCAGCAGGTGTTATTAGAATATCAGTATTCCTTCGTAATTTGTTCAATGAATCATATTCAGCATTACTCAAATTGAAAAATCTATTTCTAACATATTTCCTTGAATAAAATGCGTAAAAATCTTTTTCACACGATTTAATAAAGCATTCCACCATAGGTGGTAACTGTGGAGAGAAGGTGCTCTTTCACTTAAAGTCATTCATAATAACATTAGTATTGTCACCATTCTTATTCTTAAAAAACAATTTAATGGCTAATTTCCTCGCAAATAGTCTCAAGTCTGTTAGCGTTTCAGATGGTATGCTGGGTTGCGAGGGAACAAAATTCAAGCCTCTATTTAAAAGTGACAAATCAGAAACAGATAAATCATGCTTAGAATAATTGAATACCAAAGAAGTCAATTCCAGCTTCTCTTTTGTTGCTCGTACCTGTCTGCTGAATATTTCCGCTTCCTCGGTCCCCGACTCAGAGACCTCCCTCTGGCTGTCTTGTTTAGTCTGATTGGAAAAGGGGCATCCATCGGTTTATTGGAAACTATGGCAGGTCGTCTGATTGCTCCTGTCCTAGAGGGATCATCAGCAAGGTGTAACGCTAGCTGATTAGGTGGAGGTGTTTGAAGTTCCGTTGATCCAGTAGAGTGTTCAACTCTGAGGTTACTCGACTCTCCTGTGGCGGTTACAGCCGCAGATGAAGGCGCCAAATTTGAATCGCCCATATCACCAGCTTCCGGTTCTCTGGTCTGTGGACGAACATTGCGATCAGTTCGCATTGTATTGTTATCAACAGTTCTCAGCCACACAAACACATTACCCATTTTAAAGTCCTGGAAATCCCTGGTTAATTTACGTTGTTTGATGTTTTTTAATTTATCACTGTATATATGAATTTGTGTCGAGATACTATTTAATTTCCTAATAAACATTTCAGAATGAAACCGCTCAATTATAGTCTGATAGAGTGTATCAGTCTCTTTCTGCAATTCAGTCTCTAGCGGTTCAAAGTGTTCAAGTAGCAGGTTAATATATTTGTAACCAAGTTCTAAATTGAGATCTTGCCACTTCTTCAGTAGACCCGGATAGAGTTGACCATAGGTGGGCATGCACAAGACGCGCATGCCCCTCGGTATTACTTTGAAGTGAAGGCAGGGTTGCAAATGTTTCCTTTGCCAGGAAAACCTTTGCAGTTTGTATAAATTGTTTTCCAATTCCCTTGTTAGATTATAAAAATCACTCATATTCTCATTATGTTCATTTCTCAGTATTCTTGTGCTCACCGGTTCAAGGAAGTCTAAAGTTAGTAGCGGATTGCTCTTCAGCTTATAAGTACTCAAATACTTCAAATACTCAAATCAGTTTGCAAATATACCTCAATTAGAGCAGCTTAATAAATGAACAATCGGGCCCTCCATTTTTCTTTAAAAAAAAGAGTTAATAAAAAGATGCCCCTCTACTGGAATTTTTTCCAATGGTTATGAATGCAATGATTGTAACTATTCAGCAATATATATTGCATAATGGGTGGTACTGCCAAATGAATTTCCCTTTCCTATTTGTTTATCATATGCTGATGCTATAGTTTTAGCGGCAGATGGAAAAGACAGACTGTTGGTATTATTAGAAATAACTGAATCCTATTTAATTGCTGTAGACTTACAACTGAATAACTTAAAATTTGAAGGAAGAGGAAGGATTTTTTTTTCTGGGTTGATATACTGAAGTGTTAGGATTACAAGTTGGGAATCTGGATTTGGTATTCCTTCAGTAACAGTCTTTGTTGTAGTGCATTAAAGAAACAGAAAAAATATGTAAAACATATAAATAGTTTTTCTAATTAAAGGGTTACCTTATAGATTCACCAATATTAGGAAAATGGGGATCTATGCAAAGTGTTTATTCATCCCCTCAAGTGTCAAAAGTGGAATTGTTGGCTATTGTTTTTGGCATTTATTGGGATTCTCATATGAATCCTATTAAAAGCTGAATTATTATATATTAATAAATCCAAGGTGGTGGTGCTGCAGTAGCACTGTCACCTGACAGTAAGACATTGTCCCGTTTGATTCTCTGCTAGAGAGTCTTCTATCTGGAGACATGCGTGAATGGGTGTACCTTCGTTGAAGGTTGTGCATCAGAGTTGGCAACTCGGCACATAAAAATCTACTGCCAATCATTAGAGGACCGGAGTTCTGCTGTGGCGACCCCTAACAGGGAAAAGCCGAAAGACACAACAACACAACAATAAATCCAAGGTGGATTGGGTACAGTTTACCCTATTTTTTAGTGCACCTATTGCATTTATTCCAGACTCTAAAGTTTACTTTTTTCTTCTTTACAGTCTTTTTTTTTTTTAATTATTGCTAGGTCATAGTGCTGCAGCAGTTAGCGTTGTCACCTCACAGCAAGAGGTTCTCCCATTCGATTCTCGGCTGGAGCACCTTCTGTGTGGAGTCTGCATATCCTCCCTGCAGTTGAGTGACGTCTAAATACATGCAGGTAGGTGCGTGCGTGAATGGGTGTGCCTTCCTTGAAGGATGGGCATCTGGCTGGCAACTCGGCACCTTAAAAATCCACTGCCAATCATTAGTGGACCGGAGTAATGACTTTTTATTTATTTATTTTTAGATTTTTGGATTAATCCATGGTAAAATTTAACAAATAAGGGGACAAAACTTTAGCTCAGGCATATGAACTTCCAAAGCATGTGGGAATGGCAAGATTTTTTATGGCAGTTGTCAGTGGAAAGATTACTTGTTAGGGCAGAGATGAAATATAAAACTGAAAGTGAAAGAAATTTTAACCTGTGTGTGCTTAAAGGAAACTAGTTAACACATTTTTCTGGAGAGTCTGAAGACTCAGTCAATATGGAGTGATTTCTCAAGAGAATAGCATTTGTCAATACTATCAGTAATGACTATACAACATATTATTTGAGAAGATTATGCATAAGGGGTGGTTACATGTAGATTATGTTCATAGGATAGTTATGAATATTTTATGGCTTATTTGAGAAAGTAACACTTACAAACTTCTTTGAAATACAAAATGAACAGAATATTTTTTTTCAATTCTCTTTTGGTCATGGGTTAAAAGGTAGGGCAATTAAGAGAAGTTAGGAAATTCAAATGTAATATTTTAATTTTCTTCTGTTAAATTATTGTTGAAAATAATACCTTTATTTCTTTCCTTCTTTTCTACTATACGCAATTGAGATGCATTTTTGTTTTAAGAAATGTAATTTTTCTACCTTGCGTTTTCCCTCCATGCAAAGAATGCCATTAAAAATGCTGTGTGTAAACTACTAATACCTAACCAAATTGTATAAAACTTTCAACTCTATGTATTACTAATCTCTAGGAAACTGTATACATTTTTACACACCTTTTTATTATTGTATTTATCATCTATATTTTGTAACTATTATCTTGTTGTAAAAATGTTGATCTGTAACTGGAGCTTTTCTCCCTGGGCCTCCACTGAAAATGGGTTTATGACCCAATGGACTTTCCCAGACAGCAAATGTCAATAAACAAATAAATAATAAAGAATGCTGACTCATTTCAATAAGTGACATTGGATGTTATATTTATCAAGTTTGTTTTAACTGATGCCAGTTTTTTTTTTTTTCAATAATCCTGTTATGGTTTTCAAAGTTAGTTAGCATCCAAGGAAGCAACATTTGGCACCAGTAAGCTATGCAGCAACATCTGCTTCATGACCATAAACTAAATATCATTGTGTTGATACTGCCAAGTCATCATGCAAGCCACCAAACATACTTATTATCACCTCAAGTGTTATCAGTTTTTATACAATTGTATTAATGGTCATTGGTTTTATGAATGGGACAGGCATAGTGATATCAAGTAACCAGTGGCCAAAATTTGGGAATATTTACTATAGATATAAAAATGTCGCCTATATTATCTGTCAGTTTTCTGTCATGGGTCCTCTCCTCTTTGGTATATTGTGGCATAAAAGCCTTTTATCTTTGGCTTATGACCAACCAAGTTTGCTGATGACTGCAAATTCGGAGTGGTTATCAAATCTCAATCTGATACTAAAATTGTACCAATCAAATGGTTGGTCAATGAATGATAGCCCAACCCCAAAAGCATGAACTATAGCATAGTTTCCTTTGATAAATCTAGCATCACTTCTGCTTACAGTATAGTTAACATTCTATTTAAATCTGACAGTCAGCAGTGACGTTTGTATACATGTTAATTATAAAACCTTCTTTAATCACTACATCTCTGTCTTATACAACTTAGTCTTCATGGTGCGAACCCGGTAAACAATGAAGGAGGCCTTCAATAATAAAAAAAGGTACTGCCTTGTATTTACCCAAAATAATTTATTCAGTAAAATGCGTTTTGAGTCCAGTGATTTTACTACTCTGTGGAATATTTTTACTGAATAAATTATTTTGGGTGAATACAAGGCAGTACCGTTTTCGATTACTGAAGGCCTCCTTCATTGTTTACCGGGTTCGCACTATTATTTGTGGTTTGTGGTGGATCGTGGTTACCAGTTTTTTTTAGTCTTCATGGTACTTCTTTAATGTCCAAAGACATTATAGTCCCACTTTTTCATCCCTTATTAAGCCATCATTGAATACAATGCACCCTTTAGCATGTATCATTCTTAGCCCATAAACCAGCTTGAAACACCTCAGCATTTCCTCACTAAAAACATCTCAGGTCTCAGTACCCGCAGTGAATCTGCTAAACCCTGCCGCATGTCTTTGTAACATGGGAGGAAACTGGAGCACCCGGAGGAAACTCACATGACTCCAGGGAGGACATGCAGACTCCACACAGAAGGCACCCTGGCTGAGAATTGAACTATAGAACCTCTTGCTGTGACACAACAGTGCTACCGCTGCACCACTGTGCTGTCTTTTCCTTCATTTTTTTGTTTTGTTTTCAGCATATCAGCACTCAGATTTCTGAGAATGCATATTTGAGTACATCCAAATTCCCCAAGTCTGAGATATTAATATAGCTTCTATTTATACTTCCTGCACTTATATTTGATATTTTTTTTCGCATCCTAATGTTTACTGTTCATTTCTTTATTTTTATTCCCTGAACTTGCAGTCCAGCATCCATCATTATCAGGCTGGCCTGTCTGATTTATCTATCTTGTAGTACAAGTGTTGTTATTATTGTTATTTTTATTATTATTATGTGATGAGTATCATCCAAGGTTGTTACTGAGGCAGATAAAAAAGCTGAGCTTTTCAGTTTTGTTAGAGATAACAAATTCAGCTTCGGCATTGAATCACATTTTCATATCTTCATCCTACTCTTCTTACTCATTTTCATTCTCATCATCTGGTATACTATTTATGGCAGTTGTTACATTATTTAAGTTAAGCACGATTCAGGCATCTGTTATTATTCAAAACAGCAGCATTCTGTGTAAACATGTGAAAGTCATTCCTAGTTAACAAGTCCTTTTATTTGGCTAGATCACTCACTGCATAACTGCTCAGCTCTTCCGTGCAAGGTACTTACTTATAAAATACAACCCAGAAAGATTAAACATACAAATGCAAAAGCTTCTAGCTAAAAAGAAAAACAGCCAAATGAAAGTGTGAAAACTATGAAGAACAGATCAAAAAGCAACCTTCTGAATGTTTTCATGATAAAAGATACCAGATCAAAACACTGACAAAACTATTAATTAAAACCTTTTTGTAGCGAAGGAGCGATCCTCAAGGTGTGCACTGGGTAGCTGAACTTCTACAAAAAAAACTAATGAGATTTCAGTATAAAAATATGTCAAATCAACAGTTATAGAACTACAAAATACTGACAGGATAGCTGTTGCAGTCTTGGAATCATAGTAAGATTTTAATAGAAAACCAACGTATTATAAATTCTATCATGGCCTGGGAAGCAACCTTGAAAATAACTCTTTATCAGCTAACACAGACTTAAAACAATACAAACTGAGTCTCAGTGGGCCTAAACTCAAATAATGATGTATTTCAGTGTATAAGTTATCATAAAAACAATTAAAATCAGCGATCAAAATGATGTGGTGATAACAGATGCAGACTTTGGAAAAGTAACAAAATTTCAGTAAAAATTCAAAGAATCCCTTAAAGCGTTGTTGCTAGAACATAAAAGCAAGGTCAAACAATCTTGGCAAACCCTCAAGCATCAAAGTAGCATATAATTTGTAAAACCACTTAAAACAAAGATAATACAATGAAAATACCACACAAATGATTCATACAACAGTCACAGCAAAACATTTCACATTATTTTTGATCTCAGTTTAATGTTACAACTTACTGCTGTCAGTTTGATTGCATAATGTATGTATTTTAAAAGCCACTAAAAATCAAAGTTCATTTGCTTTTACTAAGAAATTTATCTACAAGATATTTGTTCCTGTTCTACATGTTCATGCACTCCAGAGTTTGTCTCAATTTTTGGACATCTAACAGACTACACAAATTGTATGCTTTGATGCTTTGCTGTTTGCCAAAAGATGGTTTATGAATTTCTTTTTAAGCTCTGTGATAAACCTTTTAGGTATAATTTTGACTTACTAGAATTTGCACTTCAGGCCTGCAAAATATACAAAATGATCCTTCTATAAACATTTATGATGCCGTAGGTAACAACTTAGTTATTGTGATTGAACAGAAAGACCCGTGACACTTACTAGACACCACTTGTCTTTTAATAGGCATGCAGAATAATTTACGAAACTCCTCACCAACTAAAGCTCTTCTACAAGATCTCAAACATCCTATAGTCATCAACTCACCATGCCCTTGCTAGAAATTTCCTTATCCTACTTGTAGGGTCTCAAAAATCCCTTTTTGTTGAACAAGAGTTTAGTCTTGCATAATATATTTCAGGAAATATGAGCTCCAGAAAAATATGCATTGCCTCTCATATTATATGTGATGTAAGCATTGATAAGGACATGTCAAAGTAGAAAAAGTTTTGTAATAAAGCTCTCATAATTTGCTTCAAGGAATATGAGCCCTACAAAGGCAGCCACACAGCCTCTCATATTACATGTGATACAAAAGACACTAATAAAGTCTGGTGAAAGCCTCATAAAAGTAGACATTTTCAATGATCAAGTTGTAAGCCACTCTACAAACCAGTCGTTTGCATCAGCCTGATGAAGATCAGGTGAAAGTGTTTTCTTACATATAGTTCTACAGTGGTACATCATGATGTGCCGTCATTTTTTTTTTTTTTTTTGTTAAAAATAAAAATAAAAACACTTTTAACTATGAATATGGTTCCACAGGCTGCTGGGCTGGTAAACCCTCATGGGTCTTTCTGAAATATTCAAACAAGGGACTAACCTTTAAGCTTTTGGACTGGCTCCTTGTTTTTCTGTCTCCCCGATTTTCTGCAATCAGCTCCCCAGAACTCTCCCACCATTGGCTGTAACTGGTGTTAAATAACTGACTTGTTGAAAGTAATGTATTAGAACAAGAACACTCATCCATCTACCTGCTTAACTGAATAAACTATTAACAAGGTACCTTTATTCCTCCCATAAGGAGGGAATCAGAGAGAGACAGTCGCTTAGATCTGCTAGGCACAGAATTAAAATGGAAGAGAAAGGTAGGCTCCAGGCTTACACTTTTGACAAGAATCAGACATATAAAGGATTTTAAATAGACCTAATTTTCAACCTCAAGGAGTTAAATTGTTCCAAAAACTCTTCCTGCACATGAATATAGAAATCATAGTTGAAATTATATGCTACTCTGTTGATGTAATCTCTGGTTACTATGTGCAGTTGGAGATCACCTAAGCTAAACATCTTCATGAAGCCAGAAACACTTGAAATATAGGCTGTGAGTTTACTCTGTGATCAATAATTTACCCAAATATGATGTTAAATGGCTGCAGGGGAAAAATAGCCACATGCAATAAACACTTCCCGCATAAAAATTTAGAGACAATACTACTGTCCAGTTATTCAATGATTCAGGTCGTGGCAACTCAAGGACACAACAAATTCATCAGTGTCTCTGTCAGTGTTGGGTTTGAGGATCAAAGCCTACTGCATGCTTTGTGGTTTCAGTATTCCCAGCTTATCACTTTGCATGGGCATATATGCCCATGACATAAAAGCACCAAGCTTGCTTTATGCATCTGAATGCATCAACTGTGTTCACATAATGAGCAATTTCTTGGTCTTAGTGGCCACACTTCTCTGTCCTAGTAACACAATGCCATCCTATTAGGATGACTCAATAGGAACACCATTCTCAGCTGCCGTGAAATTGGATTGCCACAGTGTAACAGCTGCCATAACCTGAAAGGCAATACATAAGTATTTTTATTATTTTTTTATGCTGTTTCCCATATTGGTCTTCAACAGGTGTGTTGAGATTAAATGATTGTACTAGAGAGAGATTAGAAATAAAGTCCATGGACAACACAACCATGCCAACAAAGATATATAGTGACACTTGTAAATGCAAAGTGAATGATGAATGCTGCATACTGTTATTGCCATCACTAATACATCTGAAAATTATTGTCATGTTTGCCCTCTAGTATGGCAGACTTGTGAACAGCAGAACACTTTTCCCAATGTCACAAATACATACACATACGGAGCTGGAATATAATAGTTTACGATCTGCACAACTATAGAGAGATATACAGCTATGAACTGAACAGAACCAGAGATCAAATTCAGCTGCAAACCCATTTAGAATGTAAAAAGACAATATAGGAACACATGCCTTCTCTGCCTTTAGTGGCTATAAACAGAATTTGATTCACTCAGTAGCAAAATTTCATGTGTGAGTTTTCCCTGAACAGAGCCACATGTCACTATTTATAGTTTCCATTATACCTCACATTACTAATGAGCCTGATTTACACTAAAATGTGCAGAATTACTTTTGACAGGTCAGAGACAATGTGTCAGAGATGTGTAGTGCTGTATATATCTCCAATGTCCTCTCCACGGGGACACACTGTGAAAAAAGTACATCCTGCATTCACATTTAATTTTAATCTACAGTCTTGATATTTTAGGAAACCATTGAAAACACTGTCCATCACTGTGGTCCTTATTCACTTCGCCCTTGTGACCAAACCACGCCAATCGTGGGTAAATCCAGCATTACCCACATCCAGCCGTGGGTTATTGCTATATTATAACATATTTAATGCAGATTTAGTTACACTTGATTTGGATTGGCTGCACTTGATTTGGACAGACTGTACATTACATTGAAATCATTTTCATAATATTTGTTGGCATTACCCAGCCCATAGGAGCAAATACAAAACACATCAAAATCAGAAATACACTTTATTATTATAATATTAGAATCAAGACAATATTTAAATAATATTTAGCATGAAATGTGATGTTTTTGCAACTCTTCAAATGTTTGGAAAGACTTCTAAATATTTATAAAAGTTCAAAAGGCAGCGGTTCTTGTGCTTTTAAGTCTAAATATAGATTAGGTGAAGTTTTCAGAAGGTTAAACAAATAACTTGCTGAGAAAATGTTACTATAAAATGTCAAGCCACTTCAGAAGCAGAGCCCCATAAAGGTAATGGCCAAACATAATCGAAGGTGGTCTTTATAATTTCATAACCTTCAGAGTTACATCTAGTTTAGTTTTCTACAAATCTGAACAAATTAGTATTTTCTAAGAAGTAAAATACATATACAAAATTATAAATATTACTTGCAGTTCTAACATCAGAACTAAAATCAATATTTACTTATGTCTAAATGTCATGTTGTCATCCATCATTTAATTATTCACCAGAAATAAACAAGAAATTGTGAAGTCACACACAAGTTCAAAATTATGATACTCATTGTATTTCTTCCTAAAGTAATATCTGCCTAAAATGTAAAGAATATTACCCATAAAATATACTTCAAATAAATAAATACATTATTTTTGTGATATAACCCAGTAAAGGTAGGGGCCAAATAGCTTGGTTAAAGGTGGGCCAAAATATATCAAAACACCTGTTCTGGAAGTTGTGGTTTAATGATGTGGGCAGTGGCAGATGCTGTTATATAATATGGGATGCTTTTGTTTTTTAGTAATCATTTTAATCTTTTTCTTAGACCTAATTTCTAATGGGTCAGAGTTTCAGTTTTTGTTTAGAGTAACCCCATTTAGTGAGACACCAGCAAAATTGGCACTTGGGCTGTGGACTGGAGATTTTTTTGTTGAGATCTTAATTATATTTGGGGTTGCAAGTCTGGAAAAAGTCCTTGTATAACAGGGTATTTCTATGACTTATGCATTTTATTTTAAATGTTCTTGAATTGTTTGAATAAAAGAAAAATATATAGGTCAAACCAATTTAATTTAGAGTTAGGCAATTCATTTTATTCTGGAAGGTTTGCTGCAGATTTGGCTACATTATACTAGGCTTGTTCTAGCCTATGCTTATAGTTTTTTTTTTTTTTTGCAGACTGATTAGAAATGATGATGCATAAAGCAGAGTAGGCAGCAGGACTCCCCTGGGTGTTGTGTGATGAGCTTAGTTAGAAAGATAAGATGTTGGTTTATTTATATACCTAATTTTTGATGACAGAGGCAGTGTGTAGATCACATGGCTGCTGCTGGTTAATGAGCACACCTAAAGGTTTAGTTTTGGATACTTGTTCAATGCTGGAGTTTGTTATAGAGGAGAGTTATTGTGCTGGTTTGAGGTTGGAATAAAAAATGGCTATAGCTTTTTGGAACATGGCAATAACTGGCAGTTTTTTATAAGTATTTCCCAATAAGGTGAAGGCACTCTTGTACAGTACTTTGAAGAGGAGTAAGTGTTTTAGCCATGCAGATGATGAAGTATTTGTGCATTATAATACGATGACATTTTGTACAGTTTTATAAATATTACTAATTAATACATTAATGGGATACAGACTAGAAGAGATTATTGTTGAACACTCGCTTCTATAGGCTTGAAAATTAGTATGTGTTTTGCTATCTGACAGATAATGATTAATCTTGGAAGGAGCTACTTATGCAGGGCATGTATTTTTGTTAACTCTAACAGTAGCCAGAATTTGTAGAAGCAATGGATGTGACATTCTAGCAAAAGTTTTGGACAGGTCCAGAAAAGTGCTGCTTGTTTCTTTATTGATTAATGGACTCTTGGAAGGCATATAGTTCTGATTTATTGCTGTATCCTGGGCAACGGCTATGCTGAGTGAGTAAGAAAAGGTTTCAATTAGATGATCTATAAGATTGTTATGTATGCATTTACCTAGGATCTTAGACGTGGGAAAGAGTATAGCAATGGGTTTGAAATGTAATATTTCAGCTGAGGTCCCTGATTTACATTAAGAGTTACATTAAGTAGGCTTATTTCCAAATTTTAAACACATTTTGTTCTCTTGTTTTTTAAACATCTTTATTAGATATGACATTTTTAAAAAGTAATGTAGTTATATATACAGCAATAAAAAAGAAAGCAAGCCATAACAACATTCCATTTGTGATAAGCACAAAGTATACGTATATGTTTTTCTTTTTAAGAACTTTCATTCACTTCAAAATCACAAAATAGTACAATTCCTTAAATTTAACTCCTGTTCTTTTATATTATTCTGCTAGTGTTGTTCCTAAAACTTACATTTCTGTATAATTCACTACTTTTTTCTAAAGATCCTATCTCCAATTATTTTAGCTCCTTTACAATATTTAGTACTTCAGTTATGGGTAGCTAAGATTTTGTTTTCCATTTTCTAATAATTGCTTTCAGGCAGCAAGTATCTTTATACTTAAGAAAGGCTTTACCATGTCTGGACAACTCAATTTCTATATTCTGACATTTCCTTAGTTACAATAACTTACTCCCTTGCCATTTATGATAAAATACCAGTTAGAGAATTTTCAAAATCTACCAGCGCATTACATTCCCCAAATTTTATTCTCAATAACCTCTCACTTTCACATCTCCACCACTTGCTATCTACCTGAAGAAACACTATTTCAAGTCTTTTTAGGATAAAAAAAGACTTTTGGAACCACCTCCAAGCAAAATCCTAAATGTTGTAAACATTTTCACATTCTTGGCAGATGAACAGATGTTCTGTCATTGCTCCTTTATATATTGCTTTTCCATTCCTCTTTTCAGTGTTTTCTAACGCCTGCCCCTGTGATTGATTCTTATAGATGTCAAGCAATATTTTATATGCACTACTGAGAATCCTTTTTAAGAGCAACTTCTATTCTAGACTCAACTAAAGGTACTATTGGAGCTGATCTTTCATGTCCATTTCTCTTTGCGTGTTTGCGTGTACACAGAGTCAGTCTCTGACAGATTTGCTTCCACAGCTTCTGCTTTGCCTCATTCTAATCTGTTACCTTTCCTTGTATAGCTACTTGATCCCAAAACCTTGGCTTCAATGCTTATTTTCTCCTGTAAATTCCACCCTTTTTGCCTATTTTCTATACTTCCACTTGCAGTCATCTCTATTGGTAAAACCTCCTTTCTCCATTCTTATGTTGACTTAGTTCTTATCATAATTTCTGCTATTTTATGAGTATTTGTTTGTGTCTTTGTTTGTGTCTTTCATATTTTCCCGGTTAGGGGTCGCCACAGCGGAACACGGTCTGCTAATGATTGGCAGTTGATTTTTACGTACCGGTTTGCCAGGCCTGATGCACAACCTTTAACGAAGGTACGCCCATTCACGCATGTCTTCACGTAGAAGACGCTCTAGCTGAGAATCGAACCTGACAGTGTCTTACTGTGAGGCAACAACGCTACTGCAGCACCAGCACCGTGGGTTGCTACTTTATGAGTATACTGTCCTCTTATTTTTTTTCTGTTTATAAGACAACTTACCTCTCCAACATTATTTACCCAGCATGCAAGGATATGGTCTAATATTTCAAACCACAAATGTAAAAAAAAATAAAAATAAAAAAATAATAAAAAAATGAACAAATGAAAACAGCAGCTTTCTTTGAAATTAATGCAGGAACAGATAACAAATCCCCAGTGCCTTGGCAAAAGTCTCCAAAGGGAATAAAAAAAATACAATCAATCACACCATTAAAAATACATCATTAGTCAATCAAATTCTTCCTCCTTAACTCAAGCCATAAGGCTTCAATGTATTGAACATTATAATACACAGCATTATTTTTTCAACAATAATTCATTGAGAACACAACCCACACCAAATTTATGTTCAATATCTAGCAAGACCATAACAGTTAAATTATTTGGAGCACTAGTATGATCTGTTGCAAAATATTTAGCTGCAGAACCTACATTTTCTGTTGTTGGTTAGGTGTTCCTATATTCTGTCCTTTAGTTTTCTTTTGGTCTTTCAAATATAAAATAATTTGTAAGGACATCCAAGGACAAGCACTACGGACATAGAGGCTCATCAATAATAACTAAGAATATTTAATCGGACACCATTAATAGTCTGATGTATACACACCTGAAGCCCAGTAAGAATGGGAGATCGCAGATATACCCCAGGGATTACTTCAGTGTCACTGCTTGACAGAGGCACAGAAAAATGATAGGCATAGTTTTTATTCAAACTAAAGGGGTGGCGAAAGCCACATAACTATGGGCTAGGCTTATAAATGCCCTTGGACCTATGAACCTAAGTATTTGTATTATGTCAAAGTTATAGCTGTTATGACTTCTGTTACTGTTATTAGATTTGAATAAAGGAGAACAATGCCTCCTACTCTTTGCTTTTATAATCTTAGCATAAGACCTTGATGTCAGGATTTATCTGTCTGAGACTAGTGACTTTTGCAAACTTTATGTAATTGATAGTATGTCTTATTTATACTGACCTATTCAGCTTTGTAGTTCTAGAATATTATTGCAGATGTTTCTAGTAATTTATATGGTAAATGTTCAGGCTATGTTGGTTGTTATTTTAGTAGTGGAACCAAGAATTGTCTCAATGTCACCACTAAGAAGGATGTTTGTGTTATGCTTTAGAATTTCTTCATTTAGTTTTTTATTTTGTTAAAATAGAGCTTTTTTATATAGTTTTGTAAAGTGAAATACTGAAAAGAAATAGGTATATTCTTATTATAATGATTTGGATTATTGATGGTCTGTGTTGTATGCAACTGGTTTTATAGTGTTGTGATATGTGGAGGAGATAGTGTTAATAAGTGGTGAATATAGTTACTGTAAGAAGTATAACAGAGGTTATGGATATAGTTTGGCACATATTAAATGTACAGCTGTGTAAGGTACCTAGAAAATCAATGCGATGAACTAAAATGGGAATGACAGAAAGTTTTGTTTTGGGGGAGTTAATGTTATAGTTTTATTTGTAATACAGTAATGTATAGATTGTAACAGGTGGTAAAAGTGTGGAAAACCATTAATGATTTGTATTTTCGTAGTGAGACAGTGTAAGCTGGAACATAATGTGTTATAGTCATTTTAAACAGAGTAGCTACATTAAAAATTTTTTGTATAGCTGTTTGACAGCTTTCTGTGTCAGTGAATATGTCTAAGGTGTTAGAACAGTACTGGTAATAATTTCAGCATAACCATAATATTAAATTATACCGACAAGACGTACCTCCTAGTGGTTTTAATCCATTGATCCAGGTGGCCAGAGATGGGAAAGAGAGTATTGAACCCTGTTCACTTCTCTGCATAAGATGAGCATTACTATGAAAGAAAAGCAATATTCCAAGGATATCTTATGCTATAGAAAGGCTATTAAAAGTAATTCTTTAACGAATAGGAAATTAGATACTTGATTCACGGTGGTTCTTGGCAATAATTATTTATATCCTGTTGGTTTTGAGCTGAGGCATGTATCTACTTCATGCATGAATGCCTGCATCTCACAGGAATCCTAGGTTTCTTGGAAAAGCACTAAAGGGCTACAGGTTTACGTTGCTGATCTGCTGATCACTTGTTTCTTACAATGGTAAATTAATTTAACTCAGACTTGAGGAAGCTTACTACAGAAAATCATATATGGGAAGGTGACTGCCACAAAGTGTGATAGAAACTAAAAGACACCATTGCACTCCCTGGCAGTCAATAGTAGGGTGTATATTACGTTACTGAACTTTTAAAAGTTCGAATGTCATATGGTCAACACCATATGATCAAACTTTTAAAAGTTCGAATATTTCAACAGACATCTCCGCACATTGCGGAATGGGAAGATTTCCCTTTTCTGTACTGTAGTGCAATCTCAGAGTTGGTATATTTAATGAGCGGGAGGTGTGCGGGGGTGCCAGGGGGTTTGGCCCCTGCTTAGAATGATCAGGTAGGTTTTTCGTTTTTTTTTTTTTTTTTTTTTATCTTTTCAAACTTTTAAAAGTTTGATCATATGGCTTCGACCATATGACTTTTGAACGTTTAAATGTTCGATAATGTAATATACACCCATCAATAGTAGACTTAGACCATAACTGTGTACTTTGGTATAAAGGAGAAGGTTTTGGCCCCCAACTATGGAAACTGACAAAAGTATTCATTGTGACAGATGCCGGGATATTTGCAGACTTTGACTTTTCTGTAGATACCAGGAAAAAGAGGGCTACATTCTCAATGGAAGTATGAGCAATGAAACAGAAGGGGCTGTAATGGTGCTTGCTATATCTGGAACAACTACAGATTTCTTTTTTTCCCCTGGAGCACTGAAATTACTGGCAATGTTACCAATACTGGGTTATTACTACTTTGAAGGGTTTCTAAGGAAGAAATATTGGACAGGTCTGATGGTAAGAAGAAAGATAGTCAGCATGTGGGGACTGGTGGATTTAGTGGGCAGAAGTCTTTCCATCTGCAGAGGAGTTAAAGGATAGACTAGATAAAATATGGGAAACCAAATCAAGACAGACTGATAGTGTTGAAAAAATAGGGAAGAGGCGAAGAACTCTGGCAACCTGATCCTGAATTACGGAAGTACAGATGTGCTATATACCTTTTCTTGGGGACTTATGTCAGGAAGTGAATTGTTGTTGTTTACCTGTAAAGTCATTTTGTATGTTTGCAATTTTTCTCTTTAGGACATTTATTGGGCAGAGGTGAATACTCAAAAGAGATTAATAAGCTTACTAAAGGGTGATCAGTGTAAGTATTTATTTATTTATTTATTTATTTATTTTTTTATTTAGAGTACATTTGGTTGACGGGAGAGTTTCGAGCGGAGGGGATGAAAAAAAAGCTCCAAGTACATAGAAGCAACAAGAACACATATGAAAAAAAAGGAAGATAGTTGAGTTCTAAGAATTGTACTAAGAGGAAACCGTGACTCAGACATGTACCACTGTGATTGGCAGTCTTCTATGAAAACAAATGAAACATCAGTTACTGGCAATTGATTTGAGTGATGAGGATGTAAGTTTTCTTGAGCTGGGAAAAGAATGGGAGAAATCAGCAATACTTGTAATGACATCCTAAGTAAATGTGGGACTTGCTGTTTGGGGCATTATATCTTGGCCTTGACAGGCATAAACACAATGGGACTGTAAAAGACATAGCTGATTTGAATGTTTGATTAATTATCTATTTTTATATGCAATACAGTTTGTACTGCTTTTTAATCCAGCTGCTATAATGTGTTTAATGCAGTTAGTCGTGACTCCAAGGATTTGAACTGATCATTACAAAGTTAAATTGTATTTTTTTAATTGATTTCATTTTTGAAGTGGATTTTAACTTGCTCCAATTTTAATAATTTGGAATGTTGAGTTGTTATGTGAATGAATATTTATGCAGTAAGTGAGCAGATATTTCCTTGCTCAGTGTGGACTTGTACATAGGTGCTGGCTATTATCAACCTTTGTAGTTATTATAGCTGATAACTACAAAAGTTAACACTGTAAGGGTACATTATTTGCAGGTGCATTGGTTGGTCTTGGGTGAAGACTATCTCTAATGGATTCCACCAGTTGGGAGATACTCTGAATTGTTCCTCACACTAGATCTCTAGGGGATATTAAATATAACTGTAGCTGAACAAAAGTGGAACACTGGGTAGTCAGAAAGCAAGCTGGACATGAGAAGTCTGTAGTCATTGCCATTATGAGCAGGTTAAGAGTGCAATGAAGTTAGAATGAAAGGGGAGTTGACATGTCCATGCCTAGTTATGGCTGGTAAGAGTGGAAGAGGGACGACCATTGGACAGTGCTCTCTGTCTATGGAAGGAAAGTAAGATAGACTGTAGATAGTTCAGGGGAGTCAAAAAGATGAGGATGATGGGCAATTAATTTTATGTTGCATTTGGTTAGGTTTAGTAACTACTGCCAGAACTGGGTATGTAATGATAGAGAGTTTGAACACATTCTCTAATATGATGCCCCTTAAATGGAGAGAAAGTAGGCAAAAGAGGCATGTGAGGGGTAACAGCAGAGAAGGAATCAATGGTTCTCAAAGTAAACGGAAATGATTTAACAAGAATAATGGGGAAATAGAGGCTGCAAATACTGCATGTGGGAATACGGAATATTAATGGGCTAACTAATCTGTTTAAGAGGGACAGAGTGCTACTATAAACTAAGAGGTCAAACATGCATCTAATAGCCCTGACTGAGACGCATTTAGATTAGGAGGTGAACCAAAAATTAAACAGGGGGATTACAGGATAGTAAAGGACGAAGTCTGGGAAGGACAGATATGTGGTGGAGTCACCCTGGTGCCCACAAATCGACCGACTTTGCAAATAGAAAACAAGATATGTGATGAAAACGGGTGTGTAACAGGTTTTATTTATGTGGGAGAAGACTAACAGCAGTAGCAACATACATTTTGCCTAAAGCTCTAATATCTGTAATTAAGCACAAGGCACTTAGAGTAGTAACATTCCAGGAAGGGACACATTTGACATGGAGCAACTGGAATGTTCTTACTAGGAAGAAAAAAGTACCTTTTGGTCCAATAGCTAAGAAATTATTTAAAGATGACAAAGGGGGACATTTTTGGTTAATTGCTAAAGTGATTGATAAATGGGGAAACATTGAAACCAAGTGGGAACAAAGAAGACTGAGTTATTTCTTCCCAAGTTTCAAAGAGTGATCTACAGGTAGGACAAATGGGATTAATGCCTTTAATGATATCAGATCCTGCACTAATCAAGACTGACTGGAGTTTAGGTCAGGAAAAGGATCTTAACTCATTACTTCCGAGTGACACCTCCAGTGCATCTGCAGTTCATAGGTTCATAGGTAGGTACTAGGCTATTGGCACAAGGGCCTACGTAAGCCTAGCCAACAAGGTTCCCTGGCTTATGCCACCCAAGAAAGTTATTTTCCTGTGCCACTGTCCAGCAGAGACACAGAAGTGATCCTCTGGGAGTATTTCCTATGTCCCATCCACACATCAAGATTTTTTTGAAGAGTGCTAATGAAGAACTTTGCTTGACATAGATGGGAAGCCTGTTCCAGAGTATGGGAAGTTTCTGGGACAGCAATCTATCCCTCCAGCATGTCCTGTTTATTGTGGTGACAAGGTTTAGGTCCCTAGAGCATGTAGCTCAGAGGGATTGGGATTTATTTAGGTGTAGCATGTCCAACAGCTCTGGGTTTGACATAGCTTTATATGTTAGGCAGAGATCACCTCAGAGTAGGTGATATGCTACAGAATAAAGCTGGAGTTTTTTGAGACGGTCAGTGTAGGGCATTTGTTTAAGGCCAGTAATCCACTTTGTGAGGTACTTCTGTGGCCTTTCCAGCTGCTGCAGATGTCTTGTGAGGTACATTCTAAAAGGGGCATTGTACTCTATAATGGGTCTAATGAGTGTTGAGTAGAGGGGACAATGACCTCTTTTTTTCTGGATGAGAACCCTTTTATGATGAGGTGTGCCACATAGAAGGACCTCCTGACTACTGTGGTGATGTGACTATCAAAGGAAAGACTACTGTCCACCTGGGTCCCAAGGTCTCTTATCACACATTCAGTGTTAAATAGATTGCTGTCTATGTGGTAGTTCATGGGTACAGAGTTTTTACCAAAGGGGATGACACTGCACTTTTTGGCATTGAGCTTGAGGCCATGGCTCTGACACCAAGCATCTGTATCAGCGAGGCCCTTCTGTAGGATCTCCACATCATTTGGGGACTTGACTATGGCTCCTAGTTTGCAGTCATCTGTGAACTTCGCTAGCCAGAGGCCTTCTGTTTTAGCCTGTACTTCAAAGAAGTAGACACCAAACAGGAGAGGTCCCAGGACTGAACCCTGTGGTACTCCACTTGTCACTGGTTTGAGGTTAGATTTGGAGTCTGCAACTTTTACAGTGTGGGTTCTGTCAGTGAGCCAGTTGACACCCCATCTTGTGTCATAGGGATTTATACTTAGTTTAGTGAGTTTAGCTATAATTCCAGAATGGGGGATGGTGTTGAAAGCCTTGGCGAGGTCAAGAAAGGCTGTGTGAACCACCTTACCCTCATCTACGGCTTTGGTGACTGCCTCAAAGAAGTCAATCAGGTTCAGGAAGCATGATCTGCCTTTCACAAACCCGAACTGGGTGGGATCCAGACTTTGGAGGTTACCAATGTCTTTGTTTATGAGTTCCATGATGATACGTTACATGTCCTTGCAGACCAGGCTCGTCAGGCTAATAGCTCAATAGTTCCCGGGATCAGTGGTGGCTCCCCCTTTGTGGAGTGGTATAACTGTTGCTGTGTGCCATTCAGTGGAAACAAAGCCTGATATGAGGCTATTATTGAACATGGTGCTTAAGTGGGGAGCCAGTTCGTTCTGAAGTTCATGTAAAACGCAGCCTGAGATGTTGTCCAGTCCCATGGATGCTGTGTTTTTGGCTTTAGAGAGTGTAGGTTTTACCTGTGTAGTTGTGATTACAGGGACTCTGCATTCTTCCTGTATAGATATGGGCCCTTTAGGTGGTGGTGGGGGGTAAAGTTAGCACAGAACCTACCTGCCAGGATGTTGGCTATATCAGTTGGTTCTGTAATTTTCATGCCGTTGTGCTGTAACTCAGATCAGATCTGGGTGTTGTCATTGAGATTCTTGACATAGCTATAGAATGCTTTGTGGTTGTCCTTAGAATTAGTGGTGATTTTGTTTTTGTAGCTAGCTTTGGAGGATCTTATAAGGGATCTCAGCTTCTTACTGAGGCTGATCAGGGAGCTCCTCCACTCCTACAGACGCCTGTAGGCATCAAATATTGCATATTTATGTTTGCATGAATAATTCATGTTTATGTTTGCATGAATAATTCCAAAACCATGCTATGTAAAAGGTTTTAAAAGATTTCATCTTAAAGCTTACACAAATTTAACTGCCTTAATATTTGACCTCTGTCTAGTGCAGCAAAACAGATAGTGTTGTTTTTATATTAATTTATGTAGTTAGAATTTTTTCACATTTTTCTAAATATCTCAACAACAGAGTAACACAGCCAGAACTCCTTAGCCTCATATGAAAGCTCTCGGCTAGGTGAATAAAATGCTGCTGACAATATGTGTGTAACTTAAGTGCTTGCTGAGATCTTGTAAGTGGATTACAAAATATTACAAATGTAATAGTTACTATGTTTACTGCAACTTATAAAATTCGGTTTAAGACCCGGAATCTAAAAAAATATTTCCAATATAAAAATTGTTTGTGCTGAAGAGTTTGCCATTTATACTTGTTTCAAAACCCCTATGGTTCCAGAGATGTGAACATTTGTTTGAAGTATGAGGTCATAATTTGATTCTGTCAAAAGGCTTAGGCTCCACCTACAGGAAGTTACAGTGCAAACTTACAGAGCTCCATTGGAGTGAATGAGAGTTAAGAAACATTGGATGTTTCCTGTGTACTTATTAGAAGATGTAATAAAGAATGTGCATGGTGGCTACGTTGGTAGAAGTGAAACTTCTGTATTTAAGGAATGCAACGAGCAGAGATGTTGAAATGTACTTTAAGGCCCCAGTCCATCAATGTCCTTATTGCAAAAACCCAACATCAGTGATTTTGCCCTAAAAGATTGTAACCTGCTTCAAAATGCCATCAAACCTATATGTGTATTTTTGTGTTTTTACGTATATGCATCTTTGTGCATTGTGTATTTAATTTAATATATTCTTGCAACTCACAATGGTCTGCAGACACACACACACACACACACACACACACAAGCACGCAGATGCAGACACACACACAGACAAACAGGCAGACAAGAGGCAACAGTGTGATAACTATAGCACATCTGCATTGTGCAGAGTGATGCCCCCTCCTGAAATTAACAGGTGAGAGGCAGTACAATTTAGCTTTCATTTTCTAGTTTTGGAGGGATATAATACAATTGATTGTGTACTTGTTTTTCCCCAGGTGAAGGGGGAAGCCAGTGCTTCAGTATCAGCAAGAGTTAGAACCTGGCTACATATTTCAAGACTGGCCTGAAGATGCCACAGAGTTCCTTTCTCCTAATGATGTGCTGTGCTGTGTGTGTGTGTGTGTGAGTGTGTGTGTGTGTGTGTGTGTGTGTGTGTGTGTGTGTGTGTGTGTGTGTGTGTGTGTGTGTGTGTGTGTGTGTGTGTGTGTGTGTGTGTGTGTGTGTGTGTGTGAGAGATACAAGGTTCTCACACTGAAATATGGGCACGGCTTTGTGAAATATCCATACAGTGATCCCGTACATTAGTTCTCCTCAGACAGGCTACACCTGGCTCTCGATTTCTCATACTGTGTAGTAGCTGAAACGAGTAGAAAATGCAAGACAAATTGCAGTTTCTCTCACCTAGTAATTGCAGGAGAGGGAAACACTCCAGAATCTGCACAAAGCAGATTACCTTCTCTCATGAATTCATGGTTTGGCAATAGCAGGGCACTGAACAGCACCACCGTCTGGCAGACTCTCACTTCCTTTTCACTTTTCATTTCACTCTGAACTCGTACTACCATGCATAAAGAAGTTTCACTTCAATAAAGAGAACTGGTTGGAAAGAAAATACAGGAAGTTTTCAAGTAGTAGTTTATCGGGGTGGGGAATGTTGAGACGGATGTAATTATCTAATTAGGAGAAATTTACAACAGTAGACTAGAGATAAGGCTAGAGAGGCAACATTTAACAGAAAGAAGGTAGTGTAAGAGTTTGAAGAGTTATAAGGTAAAAAAGGAAGATGGTTATGTGAGGATGACTTTGTTTCAGCTAAACTTTAGTTCCAATAGGTTTGTAGCCTCTTTTCAGCTGAGACTCAAGGTGGTATTTATACCACTAGGGGACATTTGTCTAAGGCATTGAGGAACTTCACCTACTCTTTTCAATAGGTGCCATGGGATCTTTTACATCCGTCTGAGTTACCATCAACTCAATCAGATGGGGCTTCAGTTTAACATCTCAGCCTAAGGACAGCACAGAAATACAGAAGCATAAATGTTTGTGAACCAACCAGAATGTTGGCTTGTGAAGGAGTAGTAATGGTTGGTCACCCATTCCTTGATAGAAGATGAGGCTTCTACTGAAATCCGGTAACCTTTTATTTTCTGAGATCATGCTATAACTGCATGGCAGACTGAAACTAAATTCAGTATGATGGCCTGGAGTAGATGCTGAGTGTGGTACTGGACATGACTTCAGTAACACTGCACAGATTGGCAAAAGAAAGTAAGCCTTGGCATACAGAATGGCATAGATGCCTCTGCTGACTGGGCTACTCTGTGTTTCTACTTCCTATTCCTAACCTGCTATACAGGCTGTCCCAGCTTCAGAAGGTAGTACTTGGGCACTGATTTATGAGTGATTGACACAATACCGACTGGGTGACGATTACCAGGAAGGCACACTAACAGAAAAAAAAAACAAATGTCCTACAAAACATTGCTGTTATGCATTTGGTCTGTAAGGTCTTATGTTAGGAAATATTTATAAAAAAATGTATGTCATCTAGAAGTCAAACACGTCAGACAAATGTTTTAATTGTATAAATAGTTTAAACCTAAAGAAAGTCCATATTCAAATATATTACTTTCCCCTAGCATGTTTGTTTTTTACCTGTGCATTCTTGCTTTGCATAATGACACTATTACTACTACATATATCTGTTATTAGATCTTTTAGATGTTTTGGTCGATTTTTTGTAATGCTCGTAATGACACTATTACTACTACATATATCTGTTATTAGATCTTTTAGATGTTTTGGCCGATTTTTTGTAGTGCTCGTAATGACACTATTACTACTACATATATCTGTTATTAGATCTTTTAGATGTTTTGGCCGATTTTTTGTAGTGCTCGTAATGACACTATTACTACTACATATATCTGTTATTAGATCTTTTAGATGTTTTGGTCGATTTTTTGTAGTGCTCGTTACAGAAACACTGCATGAAGTAATGTGCATGACCTAAAGACTTACATCAACAGTGGAACTCAAGGATGGAGTCTTTAGGACTTATTTGGCAACAGATTGGTTGAAAAATGAAAGGATAAATGCCTCATTCACTGAAATATTTTTGACAGCTAATATGTTATAATCATCTACAATGTGGTGCTAACGTTCCACTCCTTTGCACAATGATCAATTGCAATTCTCTTATGATATATATGAAAAATTAAATAATAAATATTTGCAAGGCTGCCATTACTACAATACTAGCAAAAATTTACTGCATAACTTTCCCTGCATGCTGATGATCTCAGACAGAAAATCTACAAAACATTTTCATCTGACACTTCTCAGATCCACATAAACTAACACACTGCATAATGATACTTGAGCACTACAGCAAGATGCTACCAAATTAACACAGTACAAAGAAATGCTCAGTTTCACATTGTAATCAGTGCAATGATGTTAATAAAAGCAGTCATCTCTCTTAAGAGCATTGTTAAAAGTTTTGTTCTGTTTACTTACTGCTTGCTGCAGTTCCAAAATGAAGCGAGGCATTGTACAACATCACACGCATCTATACAACACCACACTCCTCTGTACAATAAGCCACTCCAATTTAACGGGTGGTGCATTGTAAAACAAAAAAGAATGTGTTCAAACATTTTTACACTGGCATAACTAAAGAAATAAAGCCCTACACATTCTAATTCCATAATCCCCCTATAATACTATTCCATTGCTTCCCTTGCATGCCAATTTTTTTTTTAAATAAATAA